>NC_140624.1:68447537-68582537 GCF_057382275.1 Copadichromis virginalis
CCTGCAAACACAAAACAGAAAGATGTCAGGGTCACGCACGCGACGCCCGTTACAGACTTCATAAATAACAAAACCAGAAAGCAGAGAGAAACTTTTCTGCCTCTCAGGTAAACTCGTCACTCGTGAGCACAAACTTAGAGTCACGTTTGGGAAACTGGTTCTGACTTTAAACCAGAACGTTTAATCAACGACAAAATCGGACTGCAGTCGACGTCCAATCCTAGATTTATTTATTGTTCACGAGTGTTAAGTCTAATTGTTGAATGTTGTCATCGTGTTTCTTAAATTTGTACGGTCTGAGTTCAACCTATAGGATCAAGACGTTCCTTTGTCTCTGACCTCTCCAGCCACTCTGTGCTGGGGGAGCTTTTATTGCAGATGCATCCTGACAGATCTGTTGTGAGCTTCCTGCTTTTATGACACACACACACACACACACACACACACACACACACACACACACACACACGCACGCACACACACACACACACACGCACACACGCACACGCACACACGCACACACGCGCACACACACACACACACACACACCCTTGTCTTAGAACCATTGGGGGGTTTTACGTGGGAGGTGCTTGTGTTGTATTGTGTATTGTAACTGCCATGTCAATAAATAGCTACGGGGGAAGCTGCTCTTTGAAGGACTTCGGGCCTGAGACAGGACAGGGGCGTGGGCTCCAAGAGCTGGTTCTTGACCAAAGACTTCCCTCGTTAGCGAGTGAAAAACCGGTTGAAGATGTTCTGTTATGTCTTGTTTCCTTCATGATGAATAAGTCTCTAAACTAGCGGGGCCTGTGGAAACAGACCCAACAACGAGGAAACATTTTTATTTGCTCGTTAAAGTTTTGACAATCATGTATTTATTTGGAAACTTTTCAAAATAAAAGGCGCTTCATTTTAAAAGCTCTTCAGCTTCGGTCCGTCTGTGTGTGAGGGCACTTTCTGAGTAAAATCCATGTTTTGTGCGAACGATGGATTCATATGTTTGCAGAGACCTCAGGAAGCAGATCGTTTCCTGTTAGTGTGCACTGTCTCCGTTCTCCCAGAAGCCTTTGCAGAATCGTTTCAGGGATGAAAAGCAGAAAACGATATTTTCCTTCTCTGAAACTTCTACGTTCCCGTACCTTCATATGCGCGTAGATCTGCTCCAACGTCTCCGATTGGTGATCACAGAACAGACACACTGCAGAGACCGGATGAGCCTGCCAGTCCGACCAATCACTGCGGACGATACAGAGATGAAACGAGCAGACTGAAAGCATTCACACAGGATCAGAGGAGGACTAGGAAGTGGACTTGATTGAAACTTTTGCATCCAGGCTGACACAGTAAATAAGAATATTATCAGGACGGACAATCCAAGGTTCAGTATCTTGGTTCAGGCTCAGACATGTCACTGAATGATGTTTATGGAATTATGCGTAAAAAGCAGCTTTTTGGGGGTTGGATCATAAGAGGATGACTACAGGAAGCAAAGAAGCTTTTAGTCACATGATTTCAGGAAGCTCTACCTTCTGTCTGCTTTCATCTAACACACGTGAGGTTTCCAGGACTGATGGGAATCCTGCGGCGCGTTACCTGTTTCCCGTGAACTCTTCGCTGCAGAACATGCAGAGACGATGGAAGCTGCTGTCGTCTCGCTCCTTCTGCTGCTGCTCCAGGACCTCCTCCTGTGGGAGCACAGAAGAAGAGCTCAGAGGAATTCTTCAGAAAACTACCTCAGAGTGCTCAGATATTTAAAGTGCAGAGGTTACAACGACACAAAGCGTGTCAAATCACTCAAATCTGCAATTTTTCTGATTTTTCCTGATTTTCAGACTTTGCCTCAAAACAAAGTTTAAAAGAAACGAAACTTCCAGCAGCACAAGATTCACTCAGGATGCTCCGAGTGTCACGTCTCCTCACCAGTCGTTTCTGCTGCAGCTTCTCTCGGAGGACTCTGTCTTCTGGAAGGACGTCACACAGCAGGAAGTAGTCCTCCTGCTTCTCTGTCAGGTCAGCGAGGAAGAAGAGTTTTTAATGAGTCATTAATCAGAGCTGGAGGAAGTGTACGTGGTTCACTTTGAAAGGTCAGGTCCTCTGTGGGTTTGAGTGAACTCACCGACTGGGCCCGTGGAGTTGGTTTTGATGACGCTGCAGAAATCTGTGAGCGGCTGCTCGAGGAATCTGCCCTTCCAGTACAGCAAGTACCTGATGGAGGAAACTCGTCAGTAAAAACCGACTCACAGCCAGGTTTACCGGCGCACAGAAACACTTCGTCACGGTTCATAAAAGCAGCACACTAGCAGGCGTGGACATGCTGGACTTGTTGTATATATTTATACTTGTAAGGTAAGGGTTTCCCCCCCATCACCCCAAATAATTACAGGAAGTCTTTGGTGAAATGATCGAGTTCCAAATGCTAAAAACATCCAAACGTGTTCCCGAGAGTTAAACGAGTGAGCCGGAGCATGTGTGGCTCGTACTTTGGGACGTCTGCGATGAGTTTGACGTCGGCGATGACAAGCTTGTGCTCCATCAGCAGGTGTCTGAGGAGGACGTCTTTCCGCGGCGGTGGGACGGACTCAGAGCAGAACAGGCAGACCAGCGGCTCGGAGCCGGGACATTGAACACCGGGAGAGCTGGAGATGTCAGCCGGCTGATCGGGGAAACACAGCGGCTCCAGAATGCTGTCCTTACCTGAGAAAGCAGAAGAGAGACTACACCTTATATACCACACACACTCTACTCCAGACCAGGTGAGTCAAAACCAAGCGGAAGCGAGAATGTACAGCCTGGCATGAAGAAGCATTTCCCTCTGATCTACAAAAATCTGTCTGTATACAATTATTTTCATCACCCGTGGGGACAAAACTATGATCTAAAAGTAAAAAAATAAATTAATTAATGAATTAAATAACTCATTAATCGAACTCAGACTTTACACGCTGTTAAATCCTGAATAAACTTCACAGCTGTCAGACTCAGTACTGACTGAATATAGAGATTGCTGTATAATCACAGTTAGCAGCCCAGCTATTTCCTAGCCTGCTAGCTTAGCCGGGCGGGTTCCCGCCTGCTTTTCTGATTTTTTTTAGCCTTTTTTCTGCTGATTGTGGATTCCCACAGACTCGGAGAGTCACCGACACCCAAACCTTTGCACGCAGACCACCAGATATCAGCATTAAAGCCGCGGACACGTTTAAAAGGTCACACTTACCGTCTTTACTCGGCTCGCTGGCGGCCATGTCTGGTGTCACGTGGTGCAAATAACACAAATCGAACCAATCGGAGGCCGTAAAATGCCAACGAAGCGCCTTCGCGGACCCCCGGTAAAACACGAATTAGAAAAGGTGCATTCAAGTGGTTCAAGGAAATATAAAAACTCAAGTTTCGATAGCTGAAGGTTAATTAATGTGAATGAAGTTGACTAACATGTAACGTTGGACGTTGTTGCATATATATAGCAAAGAATATAAATCACATGAACACTCAGATCCTCAAGATATAGCTGAGCGTGTTCTCTGAACATGAAAGTTTAGTGTTCATAAATACCCATTTATTAACATTACATTAGCATATGTGTCCTCCCCTCTATTACAAATTTTTAAATGAAACGTTATTTGTGAATGTGTACCATGTGTACAGGTGTAAGGCTCCCTAAAATAAAAGTCTGAAAATAACATTTGAGTTTCTGTACAGGGGGGCACAAGAAGGCTGGATATGGTGCAAATTCTTAAATAAATGACCCAAGTTTTATACGTGAAGTCAGTTTTAAGGTGGAGTGGCTGCTGATGACACACAGCTTGGATTCGGGAATTCACTGGAAGCACGTTGTGGTCAAAGACCACTGGGGGGCACAAACAGCTCAGTGTTCATCCTGCAGTCTGACTCACTCTGTTATTCTCAACAACAAAAAAAAACTATAGATAAAAGCAATGACAGCAATACTGCAGAAATAATAAACCTTTCTCCCTTTAAGCACAGAATGAAAATATGAAAACACACTGTCAGCTGTTTTTTTTAAATATTGCAAATACATACATGATGTGATGTCATGCCATGGTGATAATCTCATATATGACACGTTATTATGACTCTGTAATCACTGAAAAGTGCTCACAGTCAGTCTTTGTGACTGCAGTTTGTTAGTCCAGCATAAAGAACAAAGTATTTCACAAACACTTTTAACCAGTATATAAAAAAATATTTTGAGTTTTAAAAGTTCATGTTCACTGGCGCACACACTACCAGACACTCCTTCTCCATGCTTCATGGTGGGAACCATGCATGTAGAGACCATCGTTCACCTTTGTGGAACCAAAGATCTCAGATTTGGACTCATCACACCAAAGCACAGATGGTCTAATGTCCATTCCCTGTGTTTCTTGGCCCAAACTAATCTCCTCTGCTTGCTATTTGACCATAAAGGCCTGATTCACACAGTCTCCTCTGAACAGCTGATGTAGAGTGTGTCTGTTACTGGAGCTCTATGTGGCATTTATCTGCGCTCTGATCTGAGTAGCTGTTAACTTGTGATTTCTGAGGCTGGTGGATGAATGTATCCTCAGCTGCAGAGGGGACTCTGGCTCTTGCTTTCCTGGGGCGGTCCTCGTGTGAGCCAGTTTCTTTGTAGCGCTTTATGGTTTTTGTGAAGTTTTTGCAATTTCCTGGATTGACTGACCTTCAGTTCTTAAAGAAATGACAGACTGTTGTTTCCTTCGCTGATTGGTTCTTGCCATAATATGAATTCTAACAGTTGTCAAATAGAGCTGTCAGCTGTGTACTAGGCCTGCACAATAAATAAAAAATTTATTGTCATCGCAATATCAGCCTGTGCGATGGGCCCATTGCAAAAGACGGCGCAAACCGCGATAATTGGGTACCTTAAAATGTTTACGCACGTGCTTTAAAGAATTTGCCAATCAAAGAAACCCCTTTACACATTTGACCAGTCGAACAGAGCCCTTCACGGCATTAACCAATCAAATGGATTAGAGGCCCGCCTCCTATGTAGGTGGGGAGCGAACAACGCTGCAGCGACGAGTCGGAGTTGTAATGGCTGAGAGCGAGACGCATGACGAGAACGCTACTGACTATGAACTCGTGGCTAAAAAATAGTACCTCGCTTATTTGGAGGTACTTTGGATTTGGTAAAGACGACGTTCTCCAAACACAGGTGCTCTGCAAAACTTGCCGGACACTCGTGGCAACCACCAGAGGAAACACGACTCCACCATCATCTTCAACACGACCACAGAGAACTGTTTGAAGAGTTCCAGAAAGACAGGGCTAGCTAATGTTGCTAATGTTAAGACAAAGAGCCCCGCAGTCCAACGGCCGTCTCTGCATCCGAGTTTTTCAAGTGGAACTCCTTATGAGAAAACGTGGAAGCGCTACAAAGAAATAACAGAGGCCATTACACATTTTTTGACAAAGACATGATGCCTATAAACAGTGTTGGTAAAGTTACTTGAAAAAAGTAATCAGTAACTAATTACTGATTACTTCCCCCAAAAAGTAATCCCGTTACTTTACTGATTACTTATTTTCAAAAGTAATTAATTACTTAGTTACTTTTTAAAAACACGATTTACAACCTGAATAGGTGATAAAGCGATAGATCTTTCAGCCCAATTCTACTTTTTCTGCATAATCCATCATACAAAATGTAATCAAATGGAAAAGTCTCTTTTTAAAACTTTTATAGTTTTATTAATTTTAATCTTTTTAACTTTATGCATCAAGCAAAAATTTAATTATATGCAGCATTCTCTGACTGGAAGAAATTTGTTTAATATTTAAACCTATTTTCTGCACATTCCAGCACATAAAATATATATTTTTTTTGTGTTTACACTCAGTCTTTCAAATAGATGCAAGTAAAACACAGCAGAAAATAAATAAAATCAAAGACTAGCGGTCCTGTTGCTCTATTTTCACCTGTACAGCAGGAGTTGGGTAGGCGGAGGTTTACCCTGGTGCAGGTGTGCCGCAGCGGTCAGTGGAAGGATACGGCAGTTTCTCTGTGAATTTTCCATTACGTCATAGCGCACTCGGAGCTTGCTTGGAAGTTTAGGGGTTTTTTTCGCTGTAAAAAGAAGTTTTCTTCCCACGCACAACGGACACTAATGTTTTTGTCACTTTTTATGGAATCAAACTCAAAGTAAGGTCAGTACTTCCACGCTTTAAACGCTGCACGCTCATACTCTCTCTGCACTCGATATATTATCCATTGTTGATCTGCACACAGCTGTTGTCACAACCGTAGCACTCGCTTACGTCACTGTCATGAGACATTCTCGCAAAAAAATCACGGTTTTAGTAACGCAGTAACGCAGCGTTCCTACGGGAAAGTAACGGTAATCTAATTACTGTTTTTGCAATAGTAATCCCTTACTTTACTAGTTACTTGAAAAAAGTAATCGGATTACAATAACGCGTTACAAGTAACGCATTACTGCCCATCTCTGCCTATAAATACAGTTAGCAGGGAGGGCTTCACCAGTCTGATACATAAAGTGGACCGGAGATACCGCATCCCCTCAGGAAACTACTTTTCCCATGTCGCCATTCCACAAATGTACGAAACATGCCGCAAGACTAGGGTGGGTTTTAATAATCGATTCATCGATTAATATCGATTCTGGCTTGGATAACGTGATATCGATTCATTAAAATCCTGAATTGATTTTTTTAATATAAATGTATTTTGCCTGAAATTCCAGAATCTCAGGTGAAACTTCACAAAATTTTGACAACCACCAAACATTTAAAACAGTGAATGAGAGCAAGAACACAGATTCTGCACAGAGACGTAAACACAAAGCGCCGACGGATCAGGATCAGTGAGATGTGACTTTCTCACCCGACGGCACGGACACGCTCGGGGCTGAAAGCCGACAGCTCGCTGATTCTGATGTTTCGGCGGGTCCGCGCTTTGTGTTCATGCCGTTTTTGCACAGATTCTAAAGCTGTTAGTTTGATCTCTCTCCAAACAATATTGACCGAACCAGCAGCAAAAGAAGATCCAAACTACGCTTCACATAAACATCGTCATGGATTCACTCTGACTTTTGCTGTTTTGCTTCCACCAGGATAAAATCACACTTCATGCACAGCTCTCTCTCTCTCTCTGTACTTCAAGAACAGTTTCCCGTCTGTCCCCGAAATCTGTTTTCTGCATTATTTGCTTGGTTGTTACGCACAAGTCTACTGTTGTTTACAGCCTGTCGGCCGATGTTTTTTTTTACTTACTTCCAAAGAGAAAACCTAATTTCTGCCGTTCAACAGGCTTCTGAACAAATGTAAACTTTTTAAAATGATGCAAAACGCTGTCTCTAATAAAACCGCTGTAACTTCAGAGGCAATGTTCATAAGCTGGTTAATGGTTTTCTTTCGTTTTTGATGTACTGCAGAATATTTTTATAAAATCCAGGCCAGGAAAACCACCTTCATGTGTTTCTGTGTTTTATCTTCAGCTACTTTGACACAAAGGCCTCTGCTGTGACGCTCACACCTGTGATAAAGTCTTGCGTGTGTCAGCTTCCTTTTTATAGATACAAAAATATGTAAATGTACTGATCTGAATTATAATCTGACTGAGGCAAAATTTCCCAGATTTAAATCGAATCGAATCAAATTGAATCGAATCGTGTATCGAATCGATTCAGGACCTTGTGAATCGGATTCGAATCGATTCTAGAAATCATGGACGATACCCAGCCCTACACAAGACCGTCACATTTGAACTGAGCCAAGCTGAAAACTATGCTACAGACCTATGATCAAGTCGTACAACGGAGCCATATATGAGTTTCACAGTGCTCTTCCTCACCGAAGACTTTGAACTGAAAACACGGTGTCTAGAGACTGTGTGTTTTCCAAACTCTCACACTAGTGAAAATATAGCCCGTGTATTACGTGAGGTGCTGGCCAGCTGGGATCTTAAAGAAGACCCAAAAATTTTTATGGGGGCAATGTTTCAATGTTAAAGTGCACTTTGTTGTTACACTGCTAATACAGCAGCTTTCTTTAAATAAAACTGTTGCAGTAAAACGTAAATTATGTGGTCGGGGTTTTTTGTTTGTTTTGCTATTTATTTTATCGTAAGTCATATCGTTATCGCAATATTGATCGCAGTTATCGCACATCGCAGGGTTTCCTAATATCGTGCAGCCCTACTGCGTGCCACCCTGACTTCTAGTCCCAACCAGATTCAGAAGGCAAGAAATTCCAGGATTCCAGCTTTGGAGTTAACACACCTGTGAAGTGAAACCATGTCAGGTGACTACAGCATGAAGCTCGCTGAGAGAAGGCCGAGGGTTTAATTCCATGTGTTCATCCATAGTTTTGATGCCTCCAGTGAAAATCTGTAAATAGTCATTAAAATAAAGAAGAACCAAATATAAATATTATATATTTGTGATTGTTATTTATGTTTTTGCATATTTCAGTACTTATTTTTGAGAATTTCTTGTTCTATTAATTGTAGTTATTTGTAATGTTTTACTCGTTGTTTGGTAGCATGCTGCAATACTGAGACCTGAGAATGTCACGGTCTGTGTGGCAGACTGTGGGGGAGAAAGGACCTAAATGCTGGACTCTGTGCAGTAAACAGTGCGTTGATTTACAGTGAAGTAAATGTAACACACAACAAATCTCCAGTGCGCTCCCACGACTCCCGTGTCGCGCCTTCTCCCAAGTGTCTGTACTCTGCTCCCGAGTCTCCGCACTCTCCGTGCAAAAACAAAATCCTCTAGCAAACAGAGCCCCTAATCCCAACGGTTTCAAAGTCCGACCGCACGTCCAGCAGCGCTGTCAAAACAGTCCCCAAAAAACTGAAAAAATCAACCACAGTTCTGCCACAGTTTTGGCAGCTGGCCCGATGGACGGTGACGGCAGGAAAACAGCTCGAGCGGCCTGCCACAGGTCTGGCAGCTGTGGCATAGCAGTTCTGGTGGCCGGCCAGTGATCTGATGACAGCCTTGTAGTAGGTCCAGCCACGTAAGAGCTCCGATGGCCCATGGCGAAGCACTGCAGGTGGTTTGTGACACGCAGGCCGTGCTGGTGTGGCAGCTGCAGGCAGTGGAAATGATGGTGGTGTAGCAGCCACTGGGGGTAGATTGGACGGTGATGCAGCAGCAACAGGTAGGTAAAGTGATGGTGGCGTGGTTATGGCAGGCGGTTGAGCAGGTGAGGTCTCCAACATCATAGACACAGGAACAGCAGCACAATGCAGAAACAAACACATATCATATAACAAGAGTCATAAATGCTCATGGACCCTGGGTCGCTCAGACCCAGGTCCTGGACAGAGAATCTGTTTTTCATTCATATCATGTCAAATGGCTGAATGACAGTGAAGCTGAGTCTGAGCTCTCTTCTGCTTTAGTCATTTGTGGCACAAATTTAAAAAGTTTCTGGAAACATCCCTCAGAGTTTTTGGTCCATGTTGACATGACATCATCACACAGCTGCTCCAGATCCATGATGTGAATTTCCTGTTCAACCAAATTACATTCAACTCAGTTCACTTTTATTTATACAGAAAAAACAACAACAGTTGCCTCCAGGTACTTTATATTGTAGAGTAAGAACCTTATGATAATAAAGAGACAAAAGAGAAACTCCAACAATGACATGTGAGCAGCACTTTGGCGACAGTGGGAAGGAAAAACTCCCTTTTAACAGGAAGAAACCTCCGGCAGAACCAGGCTCAGGGAGGGGCGGGGCCATCTGCTGTGATTGGTTGGGGTGAGAGAAGGAAGACAGGATAAAGACATGCTGTGGAAGAGAGACAGAGGTTAATAACAGATATGATTCAATGCAGAGAGGTCTGTTAACACATAGTGAGTGAAGAAGAAAAACTCAATGCATCATGGGAATCCCCGGCAGCCTACGTCTATTGCAGCATAACTAAGGGAGGATTCAGGGTCACCTGGTCCAGCCCTAACTATATGCTTTAGCAAAAAGGAAAGTTTGAAGCCTAATCTTGAAAGTAGAGATAGTGTCTGTCTCCTGAATCCAAACTGGAAGCTGGTTCCACAGAAGAGGGGCCTGAAAACTGAAGGCTCTGCCTCCCATTCTACTGTTAAATACTCTAGGAACAACAAGTAGGCCTGCAGAGCGAGAGCGAAGTGCTCTAATAGGGTGATATGGTACTGTGGGGTCATACATACTAAGTATGATTTAGTCTGATGCTTGCAGTGTTAGTGCAAACAAAATGGAAGGAAACAATAATCAAAGCAATCTGGATTCTTCCAGCAGTGTCACTAACACAGATGTAGTGATGGACAGGTGTGACACAGATGTTTCTGATGCCCCTCGTGGTTCTGTCAGGACATCATTAGAGTGACATGAAAACCTTCAGATGTTATGATGTTACTCTTTCAAACCCTTTCACCACCCTCTCTCTCCCTCTGGAGGTGGTGCTCTCTCGGCCTCCCTGCGGCTCCTCGTTCTGCTCGAGCAGGCCGCTCAGGTGCGTTCAGGTGCTGCATTATTCACACCGAGCCCGGGGGCTCTAATTAAACCCTGGAGAGAATTGGAATCGTATGCCCTTTTGTTTAAGTGCGCTTTTCACTTCTCTATGTGCACGGCGCTGTTGTACTACCGTGGCAGTATAATCATGGTCAAAATCGATGGGTTTGTCTTTGACGAGGATCTTCTTCTGCCATGCGTTTCTGAGGACGGTTTCCTTTGTTTTGAACGGAAGAAAACAGACGACAATGGAACGGAGAGCGGCATCAGCACCTGGCTTAGGACCGAGGGATCGGTGAGCCCGTTGTATTTGTGGGTCAGTGCCATCAGGTATTAGCCTCTCTCTTCTGATCACATTTTCAACAAAGCTCATTACCGAACTGCCCTCTTCTCCTTCTCCTTCTCGATCTAGACTGAAGGTCTTCTAGCCTTTCACACAAACGCGGGGGCAAGCTAAGATGTATGTTATGTATGTTACGTCGTTGTTTTAAAGTAAACTAACAAAATCCAGAGCGACTGCAGATATGTGTAATTTCGCATAAAATTACTCACCGTTCGCGATGAACACAGCTCTTGATAAACCTTGAACATGTGCTGTTGAATATGTCCGCTTGTGTAGAAGAAGGGAACTGTGAGCTGTTTACACGTCATCAAGTTGTATTTTACATCGACAGAACTTAAAATTATATTGTTTTTTGATTAAAAGAAGATTTTAAATTCAGACAAATCACGATTATATATTGAGTAAAGAGGCATAATTTATGTGTCACCCGAACTCAATAAAATAAAAATTTTAATTAGGAAGTCTAACAGTATTTATGAACTTGATTTTTCATTTCACAACAACATATATATGTAAGTAATGACTAAAGATCCCATTAATTACTTTTTAGAGTGACAGCCAATCACCTTCTCAGCAGAGCGCACAACACGCTGCAGTCTGTTTGTCCCTGATAGTGGCTCCAGCGTACCGCACGGTGATGGAGGAGGTGAGGATGGACTCGATGATTGCGGTGTAGAATTGCATCATCGTCCGTGTTGGCAGGTTGAATTTCTTCAGCTGCCTCAGGAAGTACATCCTCTGCTGGGCTTTCTTGATGACGGAGGTGATGGTGGGCTCCCACTTCAGGTCCTGAGTGATGGTGGTACCCAGGAAGCGGAATGAGTCCACAGAGGTGATGGGGGTGTCAGTCAGGATGATGGGGGGGAGTGGGGCTGTGTGCTTCCTGAAGTCCACAATAATCTCCACTGTCTTCTGGGCATTCAGCACCAGGTTGTTGTGGCTGCACCAGGACACCAGACGTTCAAAAGCAGAGCAGGAAACTGTTTTCTTTGTGAAAGTGGTCGCTGAGGAGTCCATGTGCGCTCAACGTGAGGTTCAGAGATTCAGCAATCCTAGTCATTATAATTTGAATGTGACTCATTGAGGGCTGAATAAAAACATTTTGTTCCCTGGCACATGTCTCTTCAGCTGAACAAGGAAATAATGACGACATTCAAGGATGTTCACAGAACGATTGAGAAGATGAAGGATAATGTCCAGCAAATTCAAATTTTATTTGTCACGTACACAGTCATACACAGTACGATATGTAGTGAAATGCTTGGACAACTGCTCGTGACCTAAAGAAAACAAAAAAGGAAAAGGCTATGAATAAGATAGGAAATAAATATGAAAAATTAAAAAGGGTAAATTTAACTAGGAAGGAATAAAATATAAATTAAGGTTAAAAATGAAATAACTGTACAACACAAATTAGAATGAAGGGTAAATTTAACTGGGAAGAATAAGATAAAGATAAATATATAAATTAAAGTTGAAAATAAAATAACTGTACAACAAAATACACAATATAGAACTATATAAGAATGTATGAAGAAATATAAATAAATATATGCACAATAACAGCAGCATATACACAATAACAGCAGCGTGATTTAAGTAATGAAGTGAAAACAAAGTCCAGAAAGTCCAGTGTGTGTGTAAGAACTGTATGTGTGGGTCAGTACTGTGTGGTGGTGTGATTGAGAGACCGTATCGCCTGCGGGAAGAAGCTCCTCCTCAGTCTCTCTGTGTTGGTCTTCAGGGAGCGGAATCGCTTTCCTGACCTCAACAGAGAGAACAGTCTGTTGTTGGGATGGCTGAGGTCCTTCACCATCTTCCTGGCCTTGGTCCAGCACCGCCTGCTGTAGATTGAGTGCAGGTCAGGGAGCTCGGAGCGGATGGTGCGCTCAGCTGACCGCACAACCCTCTGTAGAGCTCGTCTGTCCTGCATGGTGCTGTTCCCGAACCAGGTTAAGATGTTTCCCGCCAGGATGCTCTCTATGGTGCACGAGTAAAAGTTCCTGAGCACCTTGGAGGGCAGTTGGAAGTCTCTCAAGCGTCTGAGGTGGTAGAGACGCTGTCGGGCCTTTTTCACCACGGTGTTGATGTGACAGGACCATGACAGGTCCTGCGTGATGTGAACTCCGAGGTATTTGAAGCTGTCCACTCTCTCCACTGGGCACTCGTTGATGACGGGGGTCTGGTAGTTCCTCTCCTGCTTAGTGCTGAAGTCCACTATCAGCTCCTTTGTCTTACTGACGTTTAGAAGGAGGTTGTTCCTCTGGCACCAGTTCTCCAGATTCCTAATCTCCTTCAGGTAGGCCGTCTCGTTGTTATCAGAGATCAGGCCCACCACGACGGTGTCGTCAGCAAACTTGATGATGGTGGTGGAGCTGGTAGTGGCCACACAGTCATATGTGTACAAAGAGTACAGCAGGGGGCTCAGAACACACCCCTGGGGGGCTCCAGTGCTGAGAGTGGTGGAGGCTGAGACATGTCCGCCCATCCTTACTGCCTGTGGTCTGCCAGTTAGGAAGTTGGAGATCCAGGCTCCCCTCGTCGTGAAAAGACTTGAAGCTCTGTGGAAACTGGTGTTTTTCCTCGACCAGAGGAAGGAAGTTCAGCTGTCTGATGTGAAAAAAGCTCTGGAGAATTTCCTAGAGACTTTGCAGAAAGCTGAACTACTGAACATCAAATTCACAGAGGCTCACAAGATGAATCAGATGTGGAAGAGTTTGAAAATCTGAACAAGAGCCTCACTGATGACTACATATCGCTGTCTGGGGCTCTACACATCGATCGGGAGATGAAGCTGGATAAACGAGAAAAAAATGTCCAAGCTGGAGGCAAAATTAGCAGAGCAGGAGGAGACACTGGAGGAGACACAGAAAGGAGTGGCATCAAATTCAGCCCAAGAAAATAACACGTTCTACTGTGTCCTGCAATGAAGATCAGACCACACATTATAGGAAACTTTGTTAAACCTCTGAAATCACAAAGTTTAAAATATTTGAGATTATTATAATTAACTAGCTCATGATGTGCTTCATTCTTCAACTTGATTTATATGTGATGTGTAAAAGTATAAAAGTCCTACGAATGTATTATTCTTGATCTTTGTGGTGTTTTCACTGTGAATTTTAATTCCAGAAAAGAAGAAGAAAACAGAAACGCAGGAAAGGTTTTTCATCCGGCTCAGTGTTTCTCTGCAACAGCTGAACACTCGATCCGACTAGTTTGGCGTTTCAGCTCACCGATGCGACAGAAACATTAGTGGGAGATATTTCTTGGCAACTTTTAAAAGATTTGTCCAACTTATTCCAACGTAAACCCTGTCCGTGAAGCCAGGGGACATTTCATGGGCTTATGCGATTGGACGAGAGGGTGTAGTGCTACGTTATTAGCCAATGACTTGTCACGGTCCGGGGCAGCGGCCGTGTGAAGAGTGGAAAGGAGGACTCAAATTCAGCACTTACTCAGATGTGAAGGCGATTTATTGACAATATCAAACATAAAGTGGAGATGGCAAAACAGAACTAAGGATGAACTAAACTGGGTGAAACTACACAAAGGAGTGGCAAACCTGAACATGAAGGGAGAACAGCAGGGAGAGCACGCAGGGGATTTCACAGGGTATGAACACAGACGACGCGACGAGGAGCAGAGGAAAACACACACTATAAGTACACAAAGAGACACTGGGAAATCACACACAGGTGGGAGACACAGCTGGACCTGATTAACCTGACGAGACAGGGGAACACTAACACCAGGGACCAACAGAGGGAGCACAAACCCAAAACCCAGTATCTAAAATCCCAAAACACAAACCATCCCAAAACAGCCCAAGAATAATAAAGAGAATAATAACAATAAAGAACATAAACACAAAGTCACTGAGTCATGGCCGCAGGACCATGACATGACTGTTGATCACCACGCTGCATCCTCAGACTGCACAGTTTGAAGCAGATCAGATGAACGATTGTTAAATTAGATGAAAACCACACAGACACACATAGGCTCCTTGATTTATTAGAGATTCATTTAGCACTAGGACAAGAGGACACAAATTACATAACAATGTGAAAGAGAATAAATATGTGTGCACTCATTTCAGCAAGGAATAATTTCATTGTTTCACAAAACTTTATTAAAATTGTTTGTTTTTGAATCCCTCTCAAATCTATTTAATCGTGAAAAAAAAGTAGTATTTCTTTTACAAAAGAATTTCTCGAGAATGAAAGTTACCTTCACAGCTTCCCAGTCAAGAAGACCTTCCAGGAGGAATGAAGGCCCATGAGGATTAAATAGGGATTATTATTGATCACAAATCATGCAAAGCGACTGGCCAAACTAGTAGAGCCGAAAACCCATCGGTGAAACAGTTCTGACGACAGAAACAGGGCTGATGGTCCTAATGACGGGCATCGGGGGCATGTTATTGGAGACAAGAACGCGAACTGTTGTAGTTTTGCAGAAAGGCTGGGCCAGAACAGGCGTCGAAGCCCGCATGGGTGCCATGATGTAGGCGGCAGGCACGGGAGGAGAGGGGATAGGCGGTGCTGCTGGGGAAAACGTAGGACATGGGGGGTTAGGCAGCGGTGTGTAGGGGCGCCCTAAAACAGTTTCATACACCTTGTGCAGTATGTCGCTCTGCTCAACCTGCAGAGCTCCAGAAAGCATCTGGAAGTTCTCAGTGAGTCTTTGGTTCACCTCGCTGAACTTTGCTCCAATGCTGCCTGACATCATGAACTGCTTAAGCCGATTATTTTTTGAGAATTTTGACACCAGTTTCTCAGCATGTTTCAAGATGGTGTGGAGTTCCTTCAGCGCTTTCTCCACAGCGCCAGAGTTTCTGCCTGATCCCCTTTCTTTGACGGTTAAAACCAGTCCCTCCAAAGCTCTGACCCTGTCAGCAATCCGCCTGCAGCGTTCGTCATTGTCCTTCATATTGTCATACATCTCGATGATGGTTGGGCAGAGGCCGAAAAGTTCGGAGACCAGCTTATCCATGGTGAACTGTAAGGAAAGAAAGGTAACAGAACTGTAACGGTGCCATGGAGAAGTAAACTTAACTAGACTGAATTCAAATCAAAATCAAATCGAAATTTATTTATATAGCACATATTAAAACAACAGTGTTGACCATAGTGCTTCACAGTCAGTATAAGCATGAGACAATTAAAACAAACAATAAAACAGGACAACAAACAATAGGTAACAACACAACAAGCTAGACCAACTAGTTAGAATCAAAAGCCAAAGTAAAAAGATAAGTTTTAAGACGTGATTTAAAAGACTGGATCGACTCGGCAGTACGAACATGAACAGGGAGGTTATTCCAGAGTCTGGGTGCCACGGATGCAAAGGCCCGGTCACCTCTCGACTTCATTCGAGACCTAGGTTGTGCTAGGAGCCTGTGATTGGACGATCTGCTCTGTTGGGATTGTATGAGTGGAGTAGTTCAGATAGCTGGGCGCTAAATTATTCAGAATATTAAAAGTGAACAAAAGAATTTTAAAATCTTTGCGATATTTAACAGGGAGCCAATGTAATTTGGCTAACATTGGAGTTATGTGTTCATGAATTCTCGTACCTGTTAAAAGACGCGCAGCTGCATTTTGAATTAACTGAAGCCGGCAAAGAGAGGAGTGTTGGAGGCCCGAGTAGAGGGAGTTACAGTAGTCCGATCTGGATGTAATAAATGCGTGGATAAGCTTTTCAAGGTCTTTTAAAGGAAGGAACGGCTTTGCTTTGGATATCTGACGCAACTGGTAAAAGCTGTTTTTTACCACAGTGGACACCTGTTTCTCAAGTTTAAAAGAGCCCTCCAGGAACACTCACAGGTTTCTTACAGTGGGCGAGAGATGGCTAGCGAGAGGGCCTAGGGCATCAGCTAACTGGTTTAGCGGAGTGTGACTACCAAAGACTATGATTTCGGTCTCGTTCAATGTAAGAAAATTATGTGATAACCAAATTTTAACTTCATGCAAGCAGTTGAACAGAGGTTGCAAAGAAGCAGTCACATCGGATTTCAAAGGTGAATAAATCTGGATATCATCAGCATAACAGTGAAAGGAGATGTTGTATTTACTAAAAATTAATCCCAAGGGCAACATGTACAAAGAGAAGAGAGCAGGACCGAGCACGGACCCTTGAGGCACACCACAGTAAATAGGGGCAGAAGCCGAGGAGTGTTGCCCCATAGCAACAGAGAACGACCTCTCTGAGAGGTAGGATTTAAACCAAGATAAAACCTTTGAGACCAACAACATGTTCCACTCTTGATAGAAGAATGTTGTGGTTAACCAAAGCAGCAGTCAAGTCAAGTAAAACTACGACCACAGAATATCCAGAGTCAGCAGTTAAAAGAAGATCATTAAAAACTCTAAGTAAGGCTGTCTCTGTGCTGTGGCGAGGTTTCAAACCAGACTGAAACTTGTCATTAATACCATTTACATCTAAAAAGGCCTGAAGTTGTTTTAGAACTACCTTTTCCAATATTTTGGAAATAAAAGGGAGTTTGGAGATCGGCCTGTAGTTAGTGAGAGCATTAGGGTCAAGATTTTTCTTTTTCATAATAGGTTGCACAACAGCATGCTTAAAGACAGACGGTACACAACCTGATGACAATGATGCATTCAGCAGAGATAAGATACAAGGACCAATAACATGTAAAGCTTCCTTAAAGAAACGAGAAGGAAGAATATCATGCGGGGAACCAGAGATTTTGAGATGATCAATTATATCTTTTAAAGCAGAATAAGACACTGGCTCAAACTGTTGGAAGACAGTCAAGCATTCAGAGGCTGGAACTGGGTCTAAAACTGATGATGAATGAGATGGATGAGAAGCCCTTAAAGCTGAGATCTTTCCAGAAAAATACTTTAAGGATTTATCACAAAGAGCAGGGGAAGCGTCCCTGTAAGTGGTATCAGAATTAAACTGGGATGAACTTCATCTGGAAGCTCTGATGAGCTGAACCTGAAATCTCTCAAAAAGGAAGTTTCAGATTCGGCTCAGAGGTCTGAGTGTGAGAGCTTCCAAAGTAACTGGAAGGATACGTTAAACTGGTGGATTACACACAGATTTATGTTCTAAGAAAAGGCTGCAATCACAAAGTTGGAGACTCCGCCCATAGAAACAAAAAATCATTTACTGTGAATAGTTTGAAGTGATGACTGCATTTGAAGAATTTAAAAAACAACAATGAGACACAACTTCACAAGCAGAAAATATGAACACTTGCCACTGTACATATACACCTCATGTAGAAGAACATGTATACAGAATGTGTTGAAGTTGAGAAAGGTCTAACAAATACCTGCTTTCCTCTTCTAAGGTAGACAATCCAATACTACATACAGAGAAAAATCCAACAATCATGTGACCCCCTATGAGCAGCACTTTGGCGACAGTGGGAAGGAAAAACTCCCTTTTAACAGGAAGAAACCTCCAGCAGAACCAGGCTCAGGGAGGGGCGGGGCCATCTTCCCCGACTGTATGTGTAATTGAGGCTCACAGTCAGAACCTGGTAGAAGCTGAATTACTGATTAAACTTCTTTACAGGCCCTGAAATTGACTCAAATATCACTTTGAGATGTGAAAATGCAGACGTGGAAAACAGGTGAGATTTAACAAACAATGAGAAAACAAAACAAAGTCCCAATGGGCAAAAGTGAAAAGTCCAAAAGGGAGAAAATCCAAAGGCACAAGGAACTGGAGACCGCAGACGGGGCCTGGAAACAGGCGCTCTGACATAGACTAGAGATAAGAAAATAAAAGACAATGACACAGGAAGTGAAAAGAGATGACCAAGCAGGGAATGAAGGACAGTGGATATACTGGACAGAGTGATGAAGATGGAGCTGCCAGGCAGGAGGAAAAGAGGAAGACCTCAAAGGACGCAGTGACGGAGGACATGCAGAGGGTTGGTGTGACAGAGGAGGATGCTGGGATAGGAGGAGATGGCGGCTGATGATCTGCTGTGGCGCCCCCTGAAGGGAGCAGGAGGAAGAAGAAGACTGAAATATGTTCATGTTCTGCTTTGTGATTGTGCAACAACCAGTGTTTGTTAAGTCAAGCATTCCTCAGAATCAGTGTTCAGTGTGTCTGTGTGACATCGCCGTGAAGATAAAGGTTGTTTTTGCATCACGACTCCAAAGAACTCTGTCCCGTCAGCAGCTGAACATTTTTCATACCAGGGATAAAACACACATACTATTGTGGAACTGCAGAAATGAAGCTAAACGTGCGTAGTCAAACGTAAAAACAGAAATGTTAACCAATTGTTTAACTAATTTTAGTTCATAGACACAGCCTATGAACTGAATAGGCTGTGTGTAATAGGTTTGTAAGGCCATGTTACCCCTAAATTTCTATCTTGTTCAAAGAGAAGATATAAAACAAAGTTCTGAGCTAATCGACCTCAGTGTTCTCCTTTTTTAAAAATAAATAATAATAAATATATAATTTCCACATTTATAAGTAATGCAGTTTCTAACGAAGCATGAAGAGCATTTTGCATCTTTAGGGGTAAATGAAACTTTTCTGGAGCTTTAAATATACTTTCATACAAACGTGTAAAACTGGACCCAGTGGCAGCAGCTGATTCCACATTTAACTGCTGTATTAAAGAAACACTTAGCTTTTTATTTCTGCTGATTTAAAGCTCAGCTCATTTGAGCAATGGACAAGCTCACGTTAACAATCAAGGACGCGATCAGCTTTTCTAGTTCTTTCATGGACATTAAGAGAGAATTTGTTGTGAAAAAAGACACATTTTGTGAGCTATCCACTCGGTCTGTGCATTCGGGGTGGGGTGGGGAATCTCTTGAATGTTCGGTTACTGCAGGTTAAGCAGGTTAACAGAGTGGCACTGATACGTGTCCACCTTCACATTCTTCACTGTGAGTTTGTTTTTACAAAAGAATGCATTTGAGGAAAGATCGTTATCTTTGGGCGTAGAAACTCCACCAGTTTCTCATAAATGAGAGCATGCTGCAAGTGTCCGCGTTGGGAAATGACAAAGAATTTCCACTGACAAGAAGGATTATTTTAAAGTGGCAACTGCATAATTATGCTGTTTGTCCTTTCAAGACTGACGCAGACATGACAGGGTCATTGTTTTCTTTGTTATTTAGGCAACAGCACGCTGGACAACGGGCGTAGTCTTACAACTTACCTGCACATAAAGCTCCGTCACTTTTATATTCGGCTCAAAGAAACTGCTTGTTGTGCCGTAGCTACACACTCCTTTGAGCTCAGTGACTCCCTGCAGCCTCCCTGCAACAAATCAAGAGAGAAGATCCATGCACAGGTTTCTCTTTGTCTCCGGCACCAACTTCCCTTTAAGTTTCATTCTGCGTTGGTCAGCTTTTTATTGCAAATGCAGCAGAGGTGCACTCTTCTGTGCACCGGACCACAGCTACAACCTGGCAGGTCAAAATGTATTAAAGTTAGTGAAGGGCAGGATTTAGCCTCTGGCTGCTGAATACAACACGTTTCAACTCTAAATTCCCATTTGAAGAAAACACTTTCAAAGCATAGTTAAAAATATTAAACTGCTGCTGGTTTTAACAAAGATGACTCCAGGGTAAAATCTCCCATCGTACAGGAGCAGAGGAGTAAAGAGTTTGGGTATTTACCAGTCAGTGGAGGTCACAAGTGTTGCTGCTCAGGTGTTGAGGAAAATGAATGTCAATTTCATTCTTGTGAGTTTTTTAGGTGATTTATCTGAAACATCTCTGTGCTGACGTACAGCAACAGACACAACGATCTGCGTTAGCCCCGTTTATTATCAGCAGAATACTTCAAAGTAAAGCACGGATACCTGGAATGCTTAAGTATTTTGTACTTAGTTACCACCCAGCTGTTCTTGGTTTTGTTCTGACATGAATTGAATCAGAGTGAGCCGATGTTCTGAGCACAGACGGTCCAATCCTGACCCAGGTGAGCCTCAGCCCAACAGTCCAAGCAGAGAGGCCTGTAACGCTTCAGGTGAGTCACAGCCAGCGAATCACAACTGCCTGCTGTCGGTTTGCTTCATCCACACAGGAAGTGGCCCTCTGTGAAAAGACGTTTCTGTGGTGTGTGTTGGTAATCGTAAATGTAAAAACAGAAATGTTAACCAATTGTTTTTGAACTAATTCTAGTTCATAGAGTCCAGTTTGATGTGAGCGGCAAATATTTGATCTCTTTAAATATTTCACAGCAAACCCAGTAAGGCTGCACAGTTGGAGGCGATACCTGCGCTGCATGCACGTCATTGTTTACATCATGAAGGTACCAGTGTTGGGACTAAGGCGTTATTAAGTAACGCGTTACAGTAACTACGTTATTATTGTGGTAAGTAGCACGGTAACTAGTTATTATGCCAAAACCAGGAACGCGTTACTCGTTACTGGGATTTAGATAGGCACGTTATTCGTTCGTGTGGTGGCTGTCGCGGAGCTTCCACAGATTCAATAACATTAGCAAGTGGTGGAGGCAGCAGGTGGAGGAGGGAAAGGGGAGACAGGAGGAGAGACCCGAGGCGGCCGCCGGTCCGAGTGTGAACTGAACTTCAGGTAAGAGGTTATGACCTGCAGTCTCTCTGGGTCAGATATGAACCAAGTTTAGGTGGAGTTTATTTTAGCTGTGCTGACTTTTTCGTACTGCGTGCTAGCTAGCATGACAGGGTTTCTATACAGCTGGGTGGTGCTATGTTACTGATGTTGAACTTTATTTTGTTCATAAGATTAATTATTAGAGTTGCCAACCGTCCCGTAAAAAACAGAATCGTCTGGTATTCAGAGAAAATATTACGCGTTTCTTATTGAGGTGAAAAGGAACAGTTTGTCCCGTAATTCAGCTACAATGAAAAAGACAAAGCTGCAGTTATTCTGTGTCTTTGCTGCACAGCTGCCTCTTCTTCTTTCATTCTCCCCCCTCCCTCTCCTGTTTCTACTTCAATCATGAAACTGATCAATGATCAGCTGATCGGCTTTTCTCTGTTGTTTGTTTATCGCCCACTTTGTGCCAGAAAGAGGAAACCAGCGGATAAACAACAGCAGCACGTTCAAGCTTGATCAGCTGTTGTTAGAATTTATTTAATATTACTTTCTAGTATCAGCTGATGTTTGCTGGAGCCACAGCTGTAAAGCTGCTGGCCATGATATGGTTTGGTTATGTGGTGAGAGGGAAACATGAAGATGAAACCAGGAGATGTCCTTACTGAACCATCAGAGCTGAACAGGTGATGGAGAAACAGGTTTACCTTTCAGGTGACATGAATGAGTTGAAGTTATGAACTGTTTCTGAGAGACAAATAACACCAGGATCCTTTTCTAAGTAGCTGACAGCTGGTAACTGTGCAGGGGCGGGTCTAGCAAAGTGTTGCCAGGGGGCCATGTAGGGCATTAACAGGGAGAGGGGGGCACAAAGAAATACTTTTCTTTCTTATTATCATTTAAAATGTCTCGCTTTTAAAAAAATAATTATCTGAGTCTTACAACAAACGATTGATAGATTGATGCATATATACCATCAGAACAGTGTACATCACTGTCACAACAGGGTTTATTTTCATTCAAAGGCTTTATGATTTTTCCTATAATGGCGGGCCGGTCTCTAGTCAAATTCCCCGGGCCGATTTTTTGTCCCAGTCCAGCCCTGTAAGCAGCTCATCTGCAGTCTGGTGTTACCTACATCTTCCTATTCAGAAGGCAGAATTTCCGAGTTCTGAGTACAATCGAAAGCACCACGACTGCAGTTTTTGTGTTGGATGTAAAAAGCAGGATAGGATAGAATCAGGCGTGGGATTTCTCTCGTGGAAATGTGCACATTATTTTTTTCCTTTCTATTGGTAGGTGGCACAGTGCACTGTGGCAAGTAAGCAAGCTAGAAGACTGACAGTCTGGCTGGGTATCCAGTTACGGAAGCAACACATTAACAAGAGAATTCTGAGTAAAACCAAAGTTACTTTCCCTAGTAACTAGTTACTCTGAAAGTAACGAGTAACTTGAAGTAACTGAGTTACTTTTGATAGAAGTAACTAGTAATGTAACTAAGTTACTAATTTAAAGTAACTTACCCAACACTGGAAGGTACAGCCAATAGAATGAGAGGTGATATTTTGTTTCTAAGAGATGCACTCAGGTCAGGTACATGGAGACCTTATTTGTCTGCAATGATGTTTTGATGAACAGGAATGTAGCACAAAGTAAAGGTGAAAGCAGCCAGCTGTTAGCTTTAATGTTAACAGTTTCATTTATATTTTTATTCTACAAGCTGCACTGAAGTTAGGAGAGAAGAACAATCAATTATAGTTTGCTGCAAATACCTGTATATGTCTCCATCACTAACTGACACAACAAAGGGGACTCTTACCTTGTAGCGTGAGTGTTGTTGGGAAGCACAGCAGTGACACCTTGTGGTGAATAAGTTAATCACCATCACATAGCTGGTTGCCCTCCATCTACAGCAGCACAGCAGCCAGTAGCTGGAGATTCTGAGGCTGACGGTGCACCGGAGCCCTAGCATCCATACGCTGTTCCAGGCAGTGAATGTTCTCATGTTACCTGATGAATCTGTCTGATTGGTTATTATGTGTTATTATTGTGTATCACGCGTGCATATAACAGGTATTACGGTAAATGATACCTGTTGTACCGTAAAGTAAAAGCTATGTTTTTAGGTGTGACGTTAACAATGACAAACATACATATATATACACATACATACACATATGTATATGTATACCATATATTAGAACATTATGATGATGATATTGTTTTATGATGCACTATACTGCTGAGTTAAGAAGAGAATATTGTGTGCAGAGAGTCAGGGCCTTGCTGTTCTGATAGCAGAGGAGACAGAGCACATTCCACAGGAGGTTCACCCCACCACCTTGTTGGGAGCAGGAAAAACAATGAGCCGAGGTCATAACTTGGGCGCCGTGTGAGAGAAAGAATGTGAATGTTTAGGCCTTTACGACTAGGTGTTGCCCATTAGAGGCTATAAGAGCTTGAGTAACACTCCACCAGTTTGAGATTTGCTGTGTCACTCTGCATGCATGTCTCCCCATCCGGAGGGTTTGTGCTCTTAAAGTGTTGAATTGTATGGAATAAAGGATTGTTGATTGAGCATTTATACATCGATTATATACACACACAGACATATATATATATATATATATATATATATATATATGTCTGTGTGTGTATGTATGTATGTATGTATTGTTAAATTCTCCCAATTCTTTTATTTATATATAAATAAAACACCCAGCACGCCCCTGCGGGCGGTTTGTCCTTGAAGCTCGGGTCCTCTACCAGAGGCCTGGGAGCTTGAGGGTCCTGCGCAGTATCTTAGCTGTTCCCAGGACTGCGCTCTTCTGGACAGAGATCTCCGATGTTATTCCCGGGATCTGCTGGAGCCACTCGCCTAGCTTGGGAGTCACCGCACCTAGTGCTCCGATTACCATGGGGACCACCGTTACCTTCACCCTCCACATCCTCTCGAGCTCTTCTCTGAGCCCTTGGTATTTCTCCAGCTTCTCGTGTTCCTTCTTCCTGATATTGCTGTCATTCGGAACCGCTACATCGATCACTACGGCCGTCTGCTTCTGTTTGTCTACCACCACTATGTCCGGTTGGTTAGCCACCACCATTTTGTCTGTATCTGGAAGTCCCACAGGATCTTAGCTCGGTCATTCTCCACCACCCTTGGGGGCATCTCCCATTTTGACCTCGGGACTTCCAGGTTATACTCGGCACAGATGTTTCTGTACAGTATGCCGGCCACTTGGTTATGGCGTTCCATGTATGCCTTGCCTGCTAGCATCTTGCACCCTGCTGTTATGTGCTGGATTGTCTCTGGGGCATCTTTACACAGCCTGCACCTGGGGTCTTGCCTGGTGTGATAGACCCCAGCCTCAATGGATCTTGTGCTCAGAGCTTGTTCTTGTGCTGCCTTGATTAGTGCCTCTGTGCTGTCTTTCAGTCCAGCTTTGTCCAGCCACTGGTAGGATTTCTGGATATCAGCCACCTCCTCTATCTGCCGGTGGTACATACCGTGCAGGGGCCTGTCCTTCCATGATGGTTCCTCGTCTCCCTCCTCTTTCTTGGGTTTCTGCTGCCTGAGGTATTCACTGAGCACTCGGTCAGTTGGGGCCATCTTCCCAATGTATTCTTGGATGTTCGTTGTCTCATCCTGGACTGTGGTGCTGACACTCACCAGTCCCCGGCCCCCTTCCTTCCGCTTAGCGTACAGCCTCAGGGTGCTGGACTTGGGGTGAAACCCTCCATGCATGGTAAGGAGCTTTCTTGTCTTTATGTCAGTGGCTTCTATCTCCTCCTTTGGCCAGCTTATTACCCCAGCAGGGTACCTGATCACGGGCAGGGCGTATGTGTTGATGGCCCGGATCTTGTTCTTACCATTCAGCTGACTCCTCAGGACTTGCCTGACCCTCTGCAGGTACTTGGTGGTTGCAGCCTTTCTAGCGGCCTCTTCATGGTTCCCATTTGCCTGCGGGATCCCCAGGTACTTGTAACTGTCCTCTATGTCGCCTTCTGGTAGTTCAATCCCCTCAGTTCTGACTACCTTCCCTCTCTTTGTTACCATCCGACTACACTTCTCCAGTCCGAACGACATTCCAATGTCATTGCTGTATAGCCTGGTAGTGTGGATGAGTGAATCGATGTCTCGTTCACTCTTGGCATACAGCTTGATGTCATCCATGTACAGGAGGTGGCTGACAACTGCTCCGTTCCGTAGTCGGTATCCGTAGCCAGTCTTGTTAATGATCTCACTGAGGGGGTTCAGGCCTATGCAGAACAGCAGTGGGGACAGAGCATCTCCTTGGTAGATCCCGCACTTGATGGTAACTTGTGCTATGGGCTTGGAGTTGGCCTCTAGTGTTGTACGCCACATCCCCATTGAGTTCCTGATGAAGGCTCTTAGGGTCCCATTGATCTTGTACAATTCTAGGCATTCCAGTATCCAGCTGTGGGGCATTGAGTCATAGGCCTTCTTGTAATCAATCCAGGCAGTGCACAGGTTGGTCAGTCTGGTCTTGCAGTCTCGGCTGATTGTTCTGTCTACCAGTAGCTGGTGTTTTGCACCTCTGGTATTCTTGCCAATTCCTTTCTGTGTCCCGCTCATGTATTGACCCATGTGCCTGTTCATCTTAGCCGATATGATGCCTGACAGGAGCTTCCATGTAGTACTGAGGCAGGTTATTGGTCGGTAGTTGGAGGGGACCGGTCCCTTCTTGGGGTCCTTGGGGATCAGGACCGTCCGGCCTTCAGTTAGCCATTCCGGGTGTCTTTCGTTAACTAGCAGCTGGTTCATTTGTGCTGCCAGACGCTCGTGGAGTGCAGTTAGCTTCTTCAGCCAGTAGGCGTGAACCATGTCGGGCCCTGGTGCTGTCCAACTCTTCATACTGGAGACCCTTTCTTGGATATCTGCCACTGTGATGGTTACTGGACCCTGTTCAGGGAGGTCGCTGTGGTCTGCCCTCAGATCCTCTAGCCACTGAGCATTGCCGTTATGGGTTGTATCCTTCTCCCATATGCTCTTCTAGTATTGCTCCGTCTCCAGCCTTGGTGGTGCTGTTCTCTTATTGTTCCCTTGCCACTGAGAGTACACCTTTGCTGGTTCTGTGGAGAACAGCTGGTTTATTCTCCTGCCTTCTATCTCTCTGGTGTACCTCCTCAAGCGGCTGGCCAAGGCTGTGAGTCTTTGCTTGGCAGTTTCCAAGGCCTCAGGTATGGACAGCTTGCTGTATTTCTTAGGCACCTTATTTGTCGCACCTTTCTGCAACTCCGTTAGTTGGCTAACCTCCCTCCGTGCTACTTTGATCTTGCCCTCTAGCCTCCTTCTCCATGGAGGGTACTGCCCCTTGTGGCTGTTCAACTTGTAGCCAAGCATCTCACTGATCCCGTATTGTAGATCAGCTTGTTAGTGTCGGTAATCGTGGTTGTAGGTATTGCCCGTAGTGCTGCATTAACATCATCTAGCAGACCTTCTGAGGGTACTTCACGTAATCTTGGTAACCGGCTACGGGGGATCCAGGTTTCAAGCTTGGCCATGATCCTATTTTTCAGGTCAGTTCCTCTCGCACTCAACGATCCTTCTCCTATCGCACTTGGGGCTATGTACCCAATCTCGGGTGGGGGTGATGATATCTCCCCCCTGACCTGGCGTCCTGACTCCTCCTTGCCGTAGCATTTGTGTTGTACCTCGTCAATCTCTAGCTGTGAGAGCAGTCCCTTCTTTCGAATGTTGGAACACTGAGCTACTAGTTGTTTCGCCGTCATTGTGGATGTTGGGTATCGAAGAATCCATAGGTCCCTCATCCTATTCATGTAGCCCCTTCCGCCGGGGTTACTTGCGTAGTAGCATTCCAACAACGCCCTGTTTTCGTCCCTTGCCCACCGATGCCTTCTTGTTCCAGTACCCCAATTTATTTTTACCAGTGAAACCAATATAACATCTCCACATTCACAAATATACATTTCTGACATTCAAAAACAAAACAAATCAGCGACCAATATAGCCACCTTTCTTTGCAAGGACACTCAAAAGCCTGCCATCCATGGATTCTGTCAGTGTTTTGATCTGTTCACCATCAACATTGTGTGCAGCAGCAACCACAGCCTCCCAGACACTGTTCAGAGAGGTGTACTGTTTTCCCTCCTTTAAATCTCACATTTGATGATGGACCACAGGTTCTCAATGGGGTTCAGATCAGGTGAACAAGGAGGCCATGTCATTAGTTTGTCTTCTTTTATACCCTTTCTTGCCAGCCATGCTGTGGAGTACTTGGACGCATGTGATGGAGCATTGTCCTGCATGACAATCATGTTTTTCTTGAAGGATGCAGACTTCTTCCTGTACCACTGCTTGAAGAAGGTGTCTTCCAGAAACTGGCAGTAGGACTGGGAGTTGAGCTTGACTCCATCCTCAACCCGAAAAGGCCCCACAAGCTCATCTTTGATGATACTCGGCCCTGAAAATCTTAGAAATATGGTATCTAACCAGATTCTTACCCTGGATGGCATTACCTTGGCCTCCAGTAACACTGTGAGGAACCTTGGAGTCATTTTTTTATTGGGCGACCGTGGCTCAGGGGGTTGGGAATCGCATCTGTAACCGGAAGGTCGCCGGTTCGATCCCTGGGCTCTCTGTCCTGGTCGTTGTGTCCCTGGGCAAGACACTTTACCCTACATGCCTACTGGTGTTGGCCAGAGGGGCCGATGGCGCGATATGGCAGCCTCGCTTCTGTCAGTCTGCCCCAGGGCAGCTGTGGCTACAACTGTAGCTTGCTTCCACCAGTGTATGAATGTGAGAGTGAATGAATAGTGGTATTGTAAAGCGCTTTGGGTGCCTTGAAAAGCGCTATATAAATCCAATCCATTATTTTTTACCAGGACATGTCCTTCAACGCACATATTAAACAAATATGTAAGACTGCTTTCTTCCATTTGTGCAACATCTCTAAAATTAGAAATATCCTGTCTCAGAGTGACGCTGAAAAACTAGTTCATGCATTTATTACTTCCAGGCTGGACGACTGTAATTCATTATTATCAGGAAGTCCAAAAAACTCGCTGAAAAGCCTTCAACTAATCCAAAATGCTGCAGCAAGAGTCCTGACAGGGACTAGAAAGAGAGAGCAGATTTCCCCTTCATTGGCTTCCTGTTAAATCCAGAATTGAATTCAAAATCCTGCTCCTCACATACAAGGTCTTAAATAATCAGGCCCCATCTTATCTTAATGACCTTGTAGTACCATATCACCCTATTAGAGCACTTCGCTCTCGCTCTGCAGGCCTACTTGTTGTTCCTAGAGTATTTAAAAGTAGAATGGGAGGCAGAGCCTTCAGTTTTCAGGCCCCTCTTCTGTGGAACCAGCTTCCAGTTTGGATTCAGGAGACAGACACTATCTCTACTTTCAAGATTAGGCTTCAAACTTTCCTTTTTGCTAAAGCATATAGTTAGGGCTGGACCAGGTGACCCTGAATCCTCCCTTAGTTATGCTGCAATAGACGTAGACTGCCGGGGGATTCCCATGATGCATTGAGTTTTTCCTTTCCAGTCACCTTTCTCACTCACTATGTATTAACAGACCTCTCTGCATTGAATCATATCTGTTATTAATCTCTGTCTCTCTTCCACAGCATGTCTTTTATCCTGTCTTCCTTCTCTCACCCCAACCGGTCGCAGCAGATGGCCGCCCCTCCCTGAGCCTGGTTCTGCCGGAGGTTTCTTCCTGTTAAAAGGGAGTTTTTCCTTCCCACTGTCGCCAAAGTGCTGCTCATAGGGGGTCATATGATTGTTGGGTTTTTCTCTGTATCTATGAAGCGCCTTGAGGCGACTTTTGTTGTGATTTGGCGCTATATAAATAAAATTGAATTGAATTGAATTGAATACCAGCCCAAACCAGTACTCCACCTCCACCTTGCTGGCGTCTGAGTCGGACTGGAGCTCTCTGCCCTTTACCAATCCAGCCAGGGGCCCATCCATCTGGCCCATCAAGACTCACTCTCATTTCATCAGTCCATAAAACCTTAGAAAAACCAGTCTTGAGATATTTCTTGGCCCAGTCTTGACGTTTCAGCTTGTGTGTCTTGTTCAGTGGTGGTCGTCTTTCAGCCTTTCTTACCTTGGCCATGTCTCTGAGTATTGCACACCTTGTGCTTTTGGGCACTCCAGTGATGTTGCAGCTCTGAAATATGGCCAAACTGGTGGCAAGTGGCATCTTGGCAGCTGCACGCTTGACTTTTCTCAGTTCATGGGCAGTTATTTTGCGCCTTGGTTTTTCCACACGCTTCTTGCGACCCTGTTGACTATTTTGAATGAAACGCTTGATTGTTCGATGATCACGCTTCAGAAGCTTTGCAATTTTGAGACTGCTGCATCCCTCTGCAAGATATCTCACTATTTTTGACTTTTCTGAGCCTGTCAAGTCCTTCTTTTGACCCATTTTGCCAAAGGAAAGGACGTTGCCTAATAATTATGCACACCTGATATAGGGTGTTGATGTCATTAGACCACACCCCTTCTCATTTTTTGAGATGCACATCACCTAATATGCTTAATTGGTAGTAGGCTTTCGAGCCTATACAGCTTGGAGTAAGACAACATGCATGAAGAGGATGATGTGGGCAAAATACTCATTTGCCTAATAATTCTGCACTCCCTGTATATATATATACATACACGTATATATATGTATATATGTATGTTAGCGTGGGCTGCAATGCGTTAGCACGGTTAGCTCATTAACGCGTTAGTGCCATGTAGCCCCACGCACGGGGCGATCCGCGATAACTCGCTAAGGCAGATTTGCCGTGTTAATGCGGTTATGGCGTTAGCATCATTTTAACGAGATTAACGCTGACAGCACAAGTTTTTACAAAAGTCTGCAAGGTCAGCAGACATGGGGACATTTGTGTGCGGACTGAATTATAGCACGTTCGCATGAAGACAGGAATTACATCAAGGGTTTCTACTTCTGCTCCACTAGAGTAGCTTTGCATGAATCACAGTTCAAATATGTTTTAGCTCCTCCCCTTTTACAGCCAACCTACCTTTACATCAACTGTGTGCCTCAGATACCAGAGATTTCACCTGTGTGTGTGTGTGTGTGTGTGTGTGTGTGTGTGTGTGTGTGTGTGAAGATCAGCGTGCTGTGTCCAGAAGAGGCAGCAGCTCAGGAGCAGTCGGGACAGGTGACAGAGTGTCTGAAGATCAAACTGGAAGACTGTAAGATGGTAAATGAGCTCGCTGCTGCCTTCACTGACCTCTCAGGGTGTAGTGAAACCCAGCTTTATAATTTAAAATGTTTTAGAGAACTACCTGAGGCTGCTCGGCTGGCATGTACAGTGGCTTGCAAAAGTATTTGGCCCCCTTGAACTTTCCCACATTTTGTCACATTACAGCCACAAACATGAATCAATATTATTGGAATTCCACGTGAAAGACCAACACAAAGTGGTGCACACGTGAGAAGTGGAACGAAAATCATACATGATTCCAAACATTTTTTACAAATAAATAACTGCAAAGTGGGGTGTGCGTAATTATTCAGCCCCTGAGTCGATACTTTGTAGAACCAGCTTTTGCTGCAGTTACAGCTGCCAGTCTTTTAGGGTCTGTCTCTACCAGCTTTGCACATCTACAGACTGAAATCTTTGCCCATTCTTCTTTGTAAAACAGCTCCAGCTCAGTCAGATTAGATGGGCAGCGTTTGTGAACAGCAGTTTTCAGATCTTGCCACAGATTCTGGATTGGATTTAGATCTGGACTTTGACTGGGCCAGTCTAACACATGGATGTGTTTTGTTTTAAACCATCCCATTGTTTCCTGGCTTTATGTTCAGGGTCGTTGTCCTGCTGGAAGCTGAACCTCCGCCCCAGTCTCAAGTCTTTTGCAGACTCCAAGAGGTTTTCTTCCAAGATTGCCCTGTATTTGGCTCCATCCATCTTCCCATCAACTCTGACCAGCTTCCCTGTCCCTGCTGAAGAGAAGCCCCCCCAGAGCATGATGCTGCCACCACCATATCTGACAGTGGGGATGGTGTGTTCAGAGTGATGTGCAGTGTTAGTTTTCCACACACAGCGTTTTGCATTTTGGTCTCATCTGACCAGAGCAGCTTCTTCCACATGTTTGCTGTGTCCCCACATGGCTTGGGGCAAACTGCAAACGGGACTTCTTCTGGTTTTCTGTTAACAATGGCTTTCTTCTTGCCACTCTTCCATAAAGGCCAACTTTGTGCAGTGCACGACTAATAGTTGTCCTGTGGACAGATTCCCCCACCTGAGCTGTAGATCTCTGCAGCTCGTCCAGAGTCACCATGGGCCTCTTGGCTGCATTTCTGATCAGCGCTCTCCTTGTTCGGCCTGTGAGTTTAGGTGGACGGCCTTGTCTTGGTAGGTTTACAGTTGTGCCATACTCCTTCCATTTCTGAATGATGGCTTGAACAGTGCTCCGTGGGATGTTCAAGGCTTGGGAAATCTTTTTGTAGCCTAAGCCTGCTTTAAATTTCTCAATAATTTTATCCTTGACCTGTCTGGGGTGTTCTTTGGACTTCATGGTGTTGTTGCTCCCAATATTCTCCTCTGAGGCCATCACAGAGCAGTTGTGGAGCTGTTTTGCAAAGAAGAATGCGCAAGGATTTCAGTCTGTAGATGTGCAAAGCTGGTAGAGACATACTGTAAGTGTCACAGAAATGGCTTATGTATAAAGAAGTTTAATAGATGGTTCCAGCAGTTAAAATGTTCTTGATTGTACACTTCTGTGGTCAATATTGTAAAGGTGTGTTTATCTTGTATAGGAGACATGTTTATCTTGTCACAAAGAACAAGTTGTTACACCGCTATTATTGCGAGGTTTGGGCGTGATAATATAGGGTCGAGCCACGATCGCCCCATATATAAATATATATATAGTCGACCTTAATCTTGCAGAGAATCTGATGATTTTGTGGATAATTAAAGTCAGTCATATATCCACAAACACAAAAAGCTGAAAGTCAGTGATGCTGCTCGGTTTGCAGTCCTGAATATCACGGCACAAGCAGGATCCACTGCACTGTTAATGTGAGCTGTGTTATATTGCTGCCTCTGTTCGGTGGTGTCGAGCCAAACGGACTTTAACGTGTGTTTGAACGAGCTGACGGTTCACTCGTTAAGCTGAAAGAAAGATGCTTTAATCACAGCAGTCACACATGTGTCCACTGCACCATCTGGAACTCTTCTTGTTTACACTCGTAATAACACAAACACTAAATCCTGCTTCTCTGTGCTGTTGTGTAGCAGTGTGTACACCTGAGACTGCCACCTGTCTGTCTGTCCTGCACTCTCTCTCTGTTTCTTTCTCTCTGATTGTGGAATAAAAGTATGAACGTGTGTTTATAAGTTACACTTGTGTTTGAATCCTGCAGCTTATCACACATTTGATGTCCATGTGTGACGACTGCAAGTGTCCAGAGTGAGGACAGAATGAGGGACCCACTGCTGCACATCATCTGTGAGGCTTTGCACCCCTGATGATCCACCAGGACAAACTCGGCAGTGTGTGAGGAAGAGGAGGAGGAAGAGCCAGCAGCAGCTGACAGATGGAGAGAATAGACAGACTGTTCCCTGTTTGTGAAGGACTGCTAGGAAAGTTTAACAGAACTGTCTGTGCTGAATCAGTCTTATTAGGTAATGTTCACATAATGTGATCATCCCAGTGTTTCCAGTGTGGGAGAAAGTACTCAGGGCCTTCAAGTTACACACTATGAAAGGCAGCAACAAGTTTAATGTTCAGAAACCTAAAGTCTGTATCAGCAGCAGAATGGAGCTAAAATAAATGTTGGTTTCAGTTCTATGAAGCTTTGAGGATTTTGGATCAGTAGCTGCTGTGTTTGTTGCATCATATTGCTGTAACTGTTTATATGCTTTATATATTCTGAGCTAAGTTGATCTATAGTGTTACATCATATTCTATAAGGATGTTATGTGTTTGTAGACTTTCTGCCCAGTTTGACCCATTTAGCAGACGTCAGCCTGTTTAAGGCTCTGATATCTATTCTGTGTGACTTACAGCAGTTATGACATGGTCTGATTTTCTCACCCAATAAAGGAATATTTCATATATCAGTCTACTCTTCATTCTATCAGACACAGTTATCACAGCTCGTACATTTGCTTTATACACATATGTAAGCATTGAGCCAAATGTAATAATGCCAACGTATTAAACGAACAATATTTGTCTCTTATATATAACACATCTGTATACACACTGTCACAGATACTCGTCTTTGAGTGAAGATTTAAGGTGATAGGACATATAAACAACTGTTCAAGCTCACTGCTGTAATATATCATAATAATCTGACTATAACTTTAATATTGGCCATATTATATTTACATTACCACAGTGAGATGACTTTAGTCTCATGACCAACATCAGCTAATTGTTATTTACTAGCTAATCTTAAATGACTGTTCAGCACAGGAATGAAGCCCAACAATCATGTTTTACGGTCCTTTGGTCTCAAATGAACAAAACATGTTCTCCTTCGTTTCTGTCACACAAAGCTGTATGACACGTTTCTCGCGGTTAGTATCATGGTTGCTAGGCAACCTGAGCAGCGCGACGAAGGCAAGACCGTCCTATTTCACAAGCCTCTCACTTCCGCACTTCTCATACTTATAGTACGCACCGTGCGTAGTGCGCGTACTTCAAGCGTGCAGACCCTGAATTGGGACACAGCCTAGTGGTGCCGAGCTGGCGCACCGAGTAGTTCCTGTTACCTGCTGTTTGTCTGTTTTTACAGGTAAGCTGGGTTCCAAATAATACATATGTGATAGACAACAGTAGCAATCGAAAAGCTAGAGAGCCAGTTCACGAGTTTAAGGGTTGATAGCGACGAACCACCACCAGCTGTTGCTAAAAGCACCTTTGTTAGCTAGCAAAGTATTTACAAATAGTTCTCCCGTTCATTGATCTGAGCATGCGCAGAATGATCCACAGCGCTCCTTTGATCTTCTCGAACGATCATCGTGACGTCACGGCGACATCACAATGATCCTTTGAGAAGATCAAAGGATCATTGTTTTGTCACAGCGACATCGCATTCTCTGCCACGCCCACCGAGTCTATAAATAGGAGCTCGTTCAACAGTTTACAGCAGAAAGAGACAGTTGTTTGAGACACAGCTACCCTTTGACACCCTTGAGCCTTAAACCTTTACAAAAATGTCACAGGCAAGAGCAGATCCGTTAGACCAACTGAACCGTACGAGAGACGAACTCCGTCATCAAAACAAACAGCTCAGGAAAGAAAACGCACGACTCACCAAAGAACTCGCACGAGTGACTGAAATGTGCATAGACTTCAGTCACGATGTCACACGACACACTCAAGAAAACACACGACTCGGTCGAGAAAACACACAACTCGGTGAAGAAAACGCACAACTCGAGCTAGAAAACGCACAACTCGAGCTAGAAAACGCACAACTCAGTGAAAACCACATAGAACTCAGTAAAGAACACATAGAACTCAGTAACAATGTCACACGACACATTCAAAAAAACACACGACTCTGTCGAGAAAACACACAACTCAGGCAAGAGATGGCAGAACTCAGACAAACTGTGGAAAATCTTCAGCGCCCAGCGGTACGGGAACAAGAGTGAGGTGTCCATACCACCTCAGGCGGGATTCGAGCATCTTTTGAACTCGAGCCACAGTCCACCGACCTGTCATAAATACGCTGTGCTCTCCTTTATGTTTGATTCAATTTTGCCCCTCACCCCCCAACCAGTCATGGCAGAAGACCGCCCCTCCCTGAGCCTGGTTCTGCCAGAGGTTTCTTCCTGTTAAAAGGGAGTTTTTCCTCTCCACCGTTGCCAGAGTGCTTGCTCATAGGGGATCATTTGATTGTTGGGGCTGAATTTTTGGATTTCATTTAATTGGCTTAAACTGAAAAATCTAAAAATTCATGTGAGGGCTTCACATAGTGGAGAGCACTACATTTGCTAACTGCTCTTTGTTTATTTGTAGATTTTGTAGTTCTTCCTACTACAAAAACTACAAATGAAAACAAGGCAGTTAGCAGCAAATGAAAATAAATAAAACACTTAAAAAAAATCTGCTACTGCTCTGTGTGTTTACTTCAGTGAACACTTGTATGTTTTTGTGTTAGAAGATTATAGATTGTCCAAAATGTCCTACAGCCTGCCAGAGTACGAAATGAGGATAAAACAGGAAGTTTGACAGCAGTGAGTTCCTGCAGCGACCTCTCGTTTCTCTCCTCAGTGCTGCATGTTCGTGAACGTGAGCCTGGACGCGAAGGACGCGGTGAAAACTCTGAGCGCTGCAGTTCGGCTCCACCATACGGCAGGTGTCGCTCAGCAAAGCGATGCAGAAAAACAACAGAAACACCAAATAGGACAGATGTTTCAGGCACGAGACGTCCCTGGGCTTTCTGAGGGGACAACAACAACAATAATAATAACAATGTGCAGTAAAACATACACTCATTCTTTTCATTTATTAAGTTCCTGTGTTGTGTTGTTTGTGTTGTGCGTAGTGCCGACGCGGGACAGTTTGCAATTGTGTAGTGCTGTTGTTCCAAGTGTGACTGTGCAATGACAATAAAGAGTCTCTCGTCTCATCTTGACGATGAGCTCGTCCACCACAGCACTGAATCCAGCTCAGTTACAAGTTACAAAAGAAAATCATTTTTACTCGAGTACTAAAATTCATATTCAAGAAAACGCATGTTTCAGCTTCATTGCACAAGGCAGAGCAATTACGTTTCAGCGGACATCATGGCGTCCGCGTGTCCAGCTGTGGAGAGGACTCTTCTTTTGCCTTTCTTATCTTTACTAAGTAGAGACGTACAGGAAATAGTTGAGAGGGAAAGGGCCGGACTCAAACCCGTGCCGCTGCGTTCCAGCCATGTGGCATGTGGTCACCATGAGCTGAGCTCAGCCGACGTCAGAGACGCCTTTGAGTCAAACGTATGACACGTGTCCGTCTGTGGTCCTAGCTGCTGCCTCCTCGCTCCTTCAGCAGCTACTTGAGGACACTGGACTGTTTCAGCGCTCTCAGGTTAGAGATGTCCTCCGCGCTGACCGGGATCTCCTCGCCGCGATGCTCCTCGTCACCGTCGCCTTCCTCGCTGTCAGAGAGCGTGCACAGGAGAGCGTCGTTCTCGTACGTGGGGAAGTAATACCTGCGGAGCGAGACGACGTTTAGTGCTCAGGCTCAAATTAGTCCCAAAAAGGACGCCATTTTCATCAGCTGATAAAAATACTCCAAATGAAGTGTAAACATCTGTGGCGTTGACCACGTTCATCAGCAGCTGTACGCCAGCTTTAAAGCCCGCGCTCTCATTGGTTAATTCTGCAGGCGCTTCCTTAAACCTACTGCGGCTGGTCCCAGGCGGACATCTCTGGCAGTTTCATCACGTGACCTTCAGCCGCGATGTGACGCAGGGCGTCCGCCCGGCAGTCGAACATCCGCGTGCAGCCGTAGCAGCGGCTCTGATGGATCTGCCGCCGGATGAAGTTCACCAGTTTGACCTGCTGGTAGAACTTGAGGTCTGAGGGAGGACAGAACATTAGAAACACTCAGAAGGAAGAAATAGAAGCAAACTGCGCTCGAATTACCACGGCGATTTCACCCACTGAGCTCGGTCTTAAGGAGGTGGAGGTCGAAGCCGTGAGCCTCCTGCAAACACAAAACAGAAAGATGTCAGGGTCACGCACGCGACGCCCGTTACAGACTTCATAAATAACAAAACCAGAAAGCAGAGAGAAACTTTTCTGCCTCTCAGGTAAACTCGTCACTCGTGAGCACAAACTTAGAGTCACGTTTGGGAAACTGGTTCTGACTTTAAACCAGAACGTTTAATCAACGACAAAATCGGACTGCAGTCGACGTCCAATCCTAGATTTATTTATTGTTCACGAGTGTTAAGTCTAATTGTTGAATGTTGTCATCGTGTTTCTTAAATTTGTACGGTCTGAGTTCAACCTATAGGATCAAGACGTTCCTTTGTCTCTGACCTCTCCAGCCACTCTGTGCTGGGGGAGCTTTTATTGCAGATGCATCCTGACAGATCTGTTTCTTCTGTTGTGAGCTTCCTGCTTTTATGACACACACACACACACACACACACACACACACACACACACACACACACACACACACACACACACACACACACACACACACACACACGTCTTAGAACCATTGGGGGGTTTTACAGTGGGAGGTGCTTGTGTTGTATTGTGTATTGTAACTGCCATGTCAATAAATAGCTACGGGGGAAGCTGCTCTTTGAAGGACTTCGGGCCTGAGACAGGACAGGGGCGTGGGCTCCAAGAGCTGGTTCTTGACCAAAGACTTCCCTCGTTAGCGAGTGAAAAACCGGTTGAAGATGTTCTGTTATGTCTTGTTTCCTTCATGATGAATAAGTCTCTAAACTAGCGGGGCCTGTGGAAACAGACCCAACAACGAGGAAACATTTTTATTTGCTCGTTAAAGTTTTGACAATCATGTATTTATTTGGAAACTTTTCAAAATAAAAGGCGCTTCATTTTAAAAGCTCTTCAGCTTCGGTCCGTCTGTGTGTGAGGGCACTTTCTGAGTAAAATCCATGTTTTGTGCGAACGATGAATTCATATGTTTGCAGAGACCTCAGGAAGCAGATCGTTTCCTGTTAGTGTGCACTGTCTCCGTTCTCCCAGAAGCCTTTGCAGAATCGTTTCAGGGATGAAAAGCAGAAAACGATATTTTCCTTCTCTGAAACTTCTACGTTCCCGTACCTTCATATGCGCGTAGATCTGCTCCAACGTCTCCGATTGGTGATCACAGAACAGACACACTGCAGAGACCGGATGAGCCTGCCAGTCCGACCAATCACTGCGGACGATACAGAGATGAAACGAGCAGACTGAAAGCATTCACACAGGATCAGAGGAGGACTAGGAAGTGGACTTGATTGAAACTTTTGCATCCAGGCTGACACAGTAAATAAGAATATTATCAGGACGGACAATCCAAGGTTCAGTATCTTGGTTCAGGCTCAGACATGTCACTGAATGATGTTTATGGAATTATGCGTAAAAAGCAGCTTTTTGGGGGTTGGATCATAAGAGATGACTACAGGAAGCAAAGAAGCTTTTAGTCACATGATTTCAGGAAGCTCTACCTTCTGTCTGCTTTAATCTAACACACGTGAGGTTTCCAGGACTGATGGGAATCCCGCGGCGCGTTACCTGTTTCCCGTGAACTCTTCGCTGCAGAACATGCAGAGACGATGGAAGCTGCTGTCGTCTCGCTCCTTCTGCTGCTGCTCCAGGACCTCCTCCTGTGGGAGCACAGAAGAAGAGCTCAGAGGAATTCTTCAGAAAACTACCTCAGAGTGCTCAGATATTTAAAGTGCAGAGGTTACAACGACACAAAGCGTGTCAAATCACTCAAATCTGCAATTTTTCTGATTTTTCCTGATTTTCAGACTTTGCCTCAAAACAAAGTTTAAAAGAAACGAAACTTCCAGCAGCACAAGATTCACTCAGGATGCTCCGAGTGTCACGTCTCCTCACCAGTCGTTTCTGCTGCAGCTTCTCTCGGAGGACTCTGTCTTCTGGAAGGACGTCACACAGCAGGAAGTAGTCCTCCTGCTTCTCTGTCAGGTCAGCGAGGAAGAAGAGTTTTTAATGAGTCATTAATCAGAGCTGGAGGAAGTGTACGTGGTTCACTTTGAAAGGTCAGGTCCTCTGTGGGTTTGAGTGAACTCACCGACTGGGCCCGTGGAGTTGGTTTTGATGACGCTGCAGAAATCTGTGAGCGGCTGCTCGAGGAATCTGCCCTTCCAGTACAGCAAGTACCTGATGGAGGAAACTCGTCAGTAAAAACCGACTCACAGCCAGGTTTACCGGCGCACAGAAACACTTCGTCACGGTTCATAAAAGCAGCACACTAGCAGGCGTGGACATGCTGGACTTGTTGTATATATTTATACTTGTAAGGTAAGGGTTTCCCCCCATCACCCCAAATAATTACAGGAAGTCTTTGGTGAAATGATCGAGTTCCAAATGCTAAAAACATCCAAACGTGTTCCCGAGAGTTAAACGAGTGAGCCGGAGCATGTGTGGCTCGTACTTTGGGACGTCTGCGATGAGTTTGACGTCGGCGATGACAAGCTTGTGCTCCATCAGCAGGTGTCTGAGGAGGACGTCTTTCTGCGGCGGTCGGACGGACTCAGAGCAGAACAGGCAGACCAGCGGCTCGGAGCCGGGACATTGAACACCGGGAGGGCTGGAGATGTCAGCCGGCTGATCGGGGAAACACACCTGCTCCAGAATGCTGTCCTTACCTGAGAAAGCAGAAGAGAGACTACACCTTATATACCACACACACTCTACTCCAGACCAGGTGAGTCAAAACCAAGCGGAAGCGAGAATGTACAGCCTGGCATGAAGAAGCATTTCCCTCTGATCTACAAAAATCTGTCTGTATACAATTATTTTCATCACCCGTGGGGACAAAACTATGATCTAAAAGTAAAAAAATAAATAAATTAATGAATTAAATAACTCATTAATCGAACTCAGACTTTACACGCTGTTAAATCCTGAATAAACTTCACAGCTGTCAGACTCAGTACTGACTGAATATACAGATTGCTGTATAATCACAGTTAGCAGCCCAGCTATTTCCTAGCCTGCTAGCTTAGCCGGGCGGGTTCCCGCCTGCTTTTCTGATTTTTTTTAGCCTTTTTTCTGCTGATTGTGGATTCCCACAGACTCGGAGAGTCACCGACACCCAAACCTTTGCACGCAGACCACCAGATATCAGCATTAAAGCCGCGGACACGTTTAAAAGGTCACACTTACCGTCTTTACTCGGCTCGCTGGCGGCCATGTCTGGTGTCACGTGGTGCAAATAACACAAATCGAACCAATCGGAGGCCGTAAAATGCCAACGAAGCGCCTTCGCGGACCCCCGGTAAAACACGAATTAGAAAAGGTGCATTCAAGTGGTTCAAGGAAATATAAAAACTCAAGTTTCGATAGCTGAAGGTTAATTAATGTGAATGAAGTTGACTAACATGTAACGTTGGACGTTGTTGCATATATATAGCAAAGAATATAAATCACATGAACACTCAGATCCTCAAGATATAGCTGAGCGTGTTCTCTGAACATGAAAGTTTAGTGTTCATAAATCCCCATTTATTAACATTACATTAGCATATGTGTCCTCCCCTCTATTACAAATTTTTAAATGAAACGTTATTTGTGAATGTGTACCATGTGTACAGGTGTAAGGCTCCCTAAAATAAAAGTCTGAAAATAACATTTGAGTTTCTGTACAGGGGGGCACAAGAAGGCTGGATATGGTGCAAATTCTTAAATAAATGACCCAAGTTTTATACGTGAAGTCAGTTTTAAGGTGGAGTGGCTGCTGATGACACACAGCTTGGATTCGGGAATTCACTGGAAGCACGTTGTGGTCAAAGACCACTGGGGGGCACAAACAGCTCAGTGTTCATCCTGCAGTCTGACTCACTCTGTTATTCTCAAAAAAAAAAAAAAAAAAAACTATAGATAAAAGCAATGACAGCAATACTGCAGAAATAATAAACCGTTCTCCCTTTAAGCACAGAATGAAAATATGAAAACACACTGTCAGCTGTTTTTTTTAAATATTGCAAATACATACATGATGTGATGTCATGCCATGGTGATAATCTCATATATGACACGTTATTATGACTCTGTAATCACCGAAAAGTGCTCACAGTCAGTCTTTGTGACTGCAGTTTGTTAGTCCAGCATAAAGAACAAAGTATTTCACAAACACTTTTAACCAGTATATAAAAAAATATTTTGAGTTTTAAAAGTTCATGTTCACTGGCGCACACACTACCAGACACTCCTTCTCCATGCTTCATGGTGGGAACCATGCATGTAGAGACCATTGTTCACCTTTGTGGAACCAAAGATCTCAAATTTGGACTCATCACACCAAAGCACAGATGGTCTAATGTCCATTCCCTGTGTTTCTTGGCCCAAACTAATCTCCTCTGCTTGCTATTTGACCATAAAGGCCTGATTCACACAGTCTCCTCTGAACAGCTGATGTAGAGTGTGTCTGTTACTGGAGCTCTATGTGGCATTTATCTGCGCTCTGATCTGAGTAGCTGTTAACTTGTGATTTCTGAGGCTGGTGGATGAATGTATCCTCAGCAGCAGAGGGGACTCTGGCTCTTGCTTTCCTGGGGCGGTCCTCGTGTGAGCCAGTTTCTTTGTAGCGCTTTATGGTTTTTGTGAAGTTTTTGCAATTTCCTGGATTGACTGACCTTCAGTTCTTAAAGAAATGACAGACTGTTGTTTCCTTCGCTGATTGGTTCTTGCCATAATATGAATTCTAACAGTTGTCAAATAGAGCTGTCAGCTGTGTACTAGGCCTGCACAATAAATAAAAAATTTATTGTCATCGCAATATCAGCCTGTGCGATGGGCCCATTGCAAAAGACGGCGCAAACCGCGATAATTGGGTACCTTAAAATGTTTACGCACGTGCTTTAAAGAATTTGCCAATCAAAGAAACCCCTTTACACATTTGACCAGTCGAACAGAGCCCTTCACGGCATTAACCAATCAAATGGATTAGAGGCCCGCCTCCTATGTAGGTGGGGAGCGAACAACGCTGCAGCGACGAGTCGGAGTTGTAATGGCTGAGAGCGAGACGCATGACGAGAACGCTACTGACTATGAACTCGTGGCTAAAAAATAGTACCTCGCTTATTTGGAGGTACTTTGGATTTGGTAAAGACGACGTTCTCCAAACACAGGTGCTCTGCAAAACTTGCCGAACACTCGTGGCAACCACCAGAGGAAACACGACTCCACCATCATCTTCAACACGACCACAGAGAACTGTTTGAAGAGTTCCAGAAAGACAGGGCTAGCTAATGTTGCTAATGTTAAGACAAAGAGCCCCGCAGTCCAACGGCCGTCTCTGTATCCGAGTTTTTAAAGTGGAACTCCTTATGAGAAAACGTGGAAGCGCTACAAAGAAATAACAGAGGCCATTACACATTTTTTGACAAAGACATGATGCTTATAAATACAGTTAGCAGGGAGGGCTTCACCAGTCTGATACATAAAGTGGACCGGAGATACCGCATCCCCTCAGGAAACTACTTTTCCCATGTCGCCATTCCACAAATGTACGAAACATGCCGCAAGACTAGGGTGGGTTTTAATAATCGATTCATCGATTAATATCGATTCTGGCTTGGATAACGTGATATCGATTCATTAAAATCCTGAATTGATTTTTTTAATATAAATGTATTTTGCCCGAAATTCCAGAATCTCAGGTGAAACTTCACAAAATTTTGACAACCACCAAACATTTAAAACAGTGAATGAGAGCAGGAACACAGATTCTGCACAGAGACGTAAACACAAAGCGCCGACGGATCAGGATCAGTGAGATGTGACTTTCTCACCCGACGGCACGGACACGCTCGGGGCTGAAAGCCGACAGCTCGCTGATTCTGATGTTTCGGCGGGTCCGCGCTTTGTGTTCACGCCGTTTTTGCACAGATTCTAAAGCTGTTAGTTTGATCTCTCTCCAAACAATATTGACCGAACCAGCAGCAAAAGAAGATCCAAACGCTTCACATAAACATCGTCATGGATTCACTCTGACTGTTGCTGTTTTGCTTCCACCAGGATAAAATCACACTTCATGCACAGCTCTCTCTCTCTCTCTGTACTTCAAGAACAGTTTCCCGTCTGTCCCCGAAATCTGTTTTCTGCATTATTTGCTTGGTTGTTACGCACAAGTCTACCGTTGTTTACAGCCTGTCGGCCGATGTTTTTTTTTACTTACTTCCAAAGAGAAAACCTAATTTCTGCCGTTCAACAGGCTTCTGAACAAATGTAAACTTTTTAAAATGATGCAAAACGCTGTCTCTAATAAAACCGCTGTAACTTCAGAGGCAATGTTCATAAGCTGGTTAATGGTTTTCTTTCGTTTTTGATGTACTGCAGAATATTTTTATAAAATCCAGGCCAGGAAAACCACCTTCATGTGTTTCTGTGTTTTATCTTCAGCTACTTTGACACAAAGGCCTCTGCTGTGACGCTCACACCTGTGATAAAGTCTTGCGTGTGTCAGCTTCCTTTTTATAGATACAAAAATATGTAAATGTACTGATCTGAATTATAATCTGACTGAGGCAAAATTTCCCAGATTTAAATCGAATCGAATCAAATTGAATCGAATCGTGTATCGAATCGATTCAGGACCTTGTGAATCGGATTCGAATCGATTCTAGAAATCATGGACGATACCCAGCCCTACACAAGACCGTCACATTTGAACTGAGCCAAGCTGAAAACTACGCTACAGACCTATGATCAAGTCGTACAACGGAGCCATATATGAGTTTCACAGTGCTCTTCCTCACCGAAGACTTTGAACTGAAAACACGGTGTCTAGAGACTGTGTGTTTTCCAAACTCTCACACTAGTGAAAATATAGCCCGTGTATTACGTGAGGTGCTGGCCAGCTGGGATCTTAAAGAAGACCCAAAAATTTTTATGGGGGCAATGTTTCAATGTTAAAGTGCACTTTGTTGTTACACTGCTAATACGGCAGCTTTCTTTAAATAAAACTGTTGCAGTAAAACGTAAATTATGTATTCGGGGTTTTTTGTTTGTTTTGCTATTTATTTTATCGTAAGTCATATCGTTATCGCAATATTGATCGCAGTTATCGCACATCGCAGGGTTTCCTAATATCGTGCAGCCCTACTGCGTGCCAACCTGACTTCTAGTCCCAACCAGATTCAGAAGGCAAGAAATTCCAGGATTCCAGCTTTGGAGTTAACACACCTGTGAAGTGAAACCATGTCAGGTGACTACAGCATGAAGCTCGCTGAGAGAAGGCCGAGGGTTTAATTCCATGTGTTCATCCATAGTTTTGATGCCTCCAGTGAAAATCTGTAAATAGTCATTAAAATAAAGAAGAACCAAATATAAATATTATATATTTGTGATTGTTATTTACGTTTTTGCATATTTCAGTACTTATTTTTGAGAATTTCTTGTTCTATTAATTGTAGTTATTTGTAATGTTTTACTCGTTGTTTGGTAGCATGCTGCAATACTGAGACCTGAGAATGTCACGGTCTGTGTGGCAGACTGTGGGGGAGAAAGGACCTAAATGCTGGACTCTGTGCAGTAAACAGTGCGTTGATTTACAGTGAAGTAAATGTAACACACAACAAATCTCCAGTGCGCTCCCACGACTCCCGTGTCGCGCCTTCTCCCAAGTGTCTGTATTCTGCTCCCGAGTCTCCGCACTCTCCGTGCAAAAACAAAATCCTCTAGCAAACAGAGCCCCTAATCCCAACGGTTTCAAAGTCCGACCGCACGTCCAGCAGCGCTGTCAAAACAGTCCCCAAAAAACTGAAAAAATCAACCGCAGTTCTGCCACAGTTTTGGCAGCCGGCCCGATGGACGGTGACGGCAGGAAAACAGCTCGAGCGGCCTGCCACAGGTCTGGCAGCTGTGGCATAGCAGTTCTGGTGGCCGGCCAGTGATCTGATGACAGCCTTGTAGTAGGTCCAGCCACGTAAGAGCTCCGATGGCCCATGGCGAAGCACTGCAGGTGGTTTGTGACACGCAGGCCGTGCTGGTGTGGCAGCTGCAGGCAGTGGAAATGATGGTGGTGTAGCAGCCACTGGGGGTAGATTGGACGGTGATGCAGCAGCAACAGGTAGGTAAAGTGATGGTGGCGTGGTTATGGCAGGCGGTTGAGCAGGTGAGGTCTCCAACATCATAGACACAGGAACAGCAGCACAATGCAGAAACAAACACATATCATATATAACAAGAGTCATAAATGCTCATGGACCCTGGGTCGCTCAGACCCAGGTCCTGGACAGAGAATCTGTTTTTCATTCATATCATGTCAAATGGCTGAATGACAGTGAAGCTGAGTCTGAGCTCTCTTCTGCTTTAGTCATTTGTGGCACAAATTTAAAAAGTTTCTGGAAACATCCCTCAGAGGTTTTGGTCCATGTTGACATGACATCATCACACAGCTGCTCCAGATCCATGATGTGAATTTCCTGTTCAACCAAATTACATTCAACTCAGTTCACTTTTATTTATACAGCAAAAACAACAACAGTTGCCTCCAGGTACTTTATATTGTAGAGTAAGAACCTTATGATAATAAAGAGACAAAAGAGAAACTCCAACAATGACATGTGAGCAGCACTTTGGCGACAGTGGGAAGGAAAAACTTCCTTTTAACAGGAAGAAACCTCCAGCAGAACCAGGCTCAGGGAGGGGCGGGGCCATCTGCTGTGATTGGTTGGGGTGAGAGAAGGAAGACAGGATAAAGACATGCTGTGGAAGAGAGACAGAGGTTAATAACAGATATGATTCAGTGTAGAGAGGTCTGTTAATACATAGTGAGTGAAGAAGAAAAACTCAATGCATCATGGGAATCCCCGGCAGCCTACGTCTATTGCAGCATAACTAAGGGAGGATTCAGGGTCACCTGGTCCAGCCCTAACTATATGCTTTAGCAAAAAGGAAAGTTTGAAGCCTAATCTTGAAATTAGAGATAGCGTCTGTCTCCTGAATCCAAACTGGAAGCTGGTTCCACAGAAGAGGGGCCTGAAAACTGAAGGCTCTGCCTCCCATTCTACTGTTAAATACTCTAGGAACAACAAGTAGGCCTGCAGAGCGAGAGCGAAGTGCTCTAATAGGGTGATATGGTGCTGTGGGGTCATACATACTAAGTATGATTTAGTCTGATGCTTGCAGTGTTAGTGCAAACAAAATGGAAGGAAACAATAATCAAAGCAATCTGGATTCTTCCAGCAGTGTCACTAACACAGATGTAGTGATGGACAGGTGTGACACAGATGTTTCTGATGCCCCTCGTGGTTCTGTCAGGACATCATTAGAGTGACATGAAAACCTTCAGATGTTATGATGTTACTCTTTCAAACCCTTTCACCACCCTCTCTCTCCCTCTGGAGGTGGTGCTCTCTCGGCCTCCCTGCGGCTCCTCGTTCTGCTCGAGCAGGCCGCTCAGGTGCGTTCAGGTGCTGCATTATTCACACCGAGCCCGGGGGCTCTAATTAAACCCTGGAGAGAATTGGAATCGTATGCCCTTTTGTTTAAGTGCGCTTTTCACTTCTCTATGTGCACGGCGCTGTTGTACTACCGTGGCAGTATAATCATGGTCAAAATCGATGGGTTTGTCTTTGACGAGGATCTTCTTCTGCCATGCGTTTCTGAGGACGGTTTCCTTTGTTTTGAACAGAAGAAAACAGACGACAATGGAACGGAGAGCGGCATCAGCACCTGGCTTAGGACCGAGGGATCGGTGAGCCCGTTGTATTTGTGGGTCAGTGCCATCAGGTATTAGCCTCTCTCTTCTGATCACATTTTCAACAAAGCTCATTACCGAACTGCCCTCTTCTCCTTCTCCTTCTCGATCTAGACTGAAGGTCTTCTAGCCTTTCACACAAACGCGGGGGCAAGCTAAGATGTATGTTATGTATGTTACGTCGTTGTTTTAAAGTAAACTAACAAAATCCAGAGCGACTGCAGATATGTGTAATTTCGCATAAAATTACTCACCGTTCGCGATGAACACAGCTCTTGATAAACCTTGAACACGTGCTGTTGAATATGTCCGCTTGTGTAGAAGAAGGGAACTGTGAGCTGTTTACACGTCATCAAGTTGTATTTTACATCGACAGAACTTAAAATTATATTGTTTTTTGATTAAAAGAAGATTTTAAATTCAGACAAATCACGATTATATATTGAGTAAAGAGGCATAATTTATGTGTCACCCGAACTCAATAAAATAAAAATTTTAATTAGGAAGTCTAACAGTATTTATGAACTTGATTTTTCATTTCACAACAACATATATATGTAAGTAATGACTAAAGATCCCATTAATTACTTTTTAGAGTGACAGCCAATCACCTTCTCAGCAGAGCGCACAACACGCTGCAGTCTCTGTTTGTCCCTGATAGTGGCTCCAGCGTACCACACGGTGATGGAGGAGGTGAGGATGGACTCGATGATTGCGGTGTAGAACTGCATCATCGTCCGTGTTGGCAGGTTGAATTTCTTCAGCTGCCTCAGGAAGTACATCCTCTGCTGGGCTTTCTTGATGACGGAGGTGATGGTGGGCTCCCACTTCAGGTCCTGAGTGATGGTGGTACCCAGGAAGCGGAATGAGTCCACAGAGGTGATGGGGGTGTCAGTCAGGATGATGGGGGGGAGTGGAGCTGTGTGCTTCCTGAAGTCCACAATAATCTCCACTGTCTTCTGGGCATTCAGCACCAGGTTGTTGTGGCTGCACCAGGACACCAGACGTTCAAAAGCAGAGCAGGAAACTGTTTTCTTTGTGAAAGTGGTCGCTGAGGAGTCCATGTGCGCTCAACGTGAGGTTCAGAGATTCAGCAATCCTAGTCATTATAATTTGAATGTGACTCATTGAGGGCTGAATAAAAACATTTTGTTCCCTGGCACATGTCTCTTCAGCTGAACAAGGAAATAATGACGACATTCAAGGATGTTCACAGAACGATTGAGAAGATGAAGGATAATGTCCAGCAAATTCAAATTTTATTTGTCACGTACACAGTCATACACAGTACGATATGTAGTGAAATGCTTGGACAACTGCTCGTGACCTAAAGAAAACAAAAAAGGAAAAGGCTATGAATAAGATAGGAAATAAATATGAAAAATTAAAAAGGGTAAATTTAACTAGGAAGGAATAAAATATAAATTAAGGTTAAAAATGAAATAACTGTACAACACAAATTAGAATGAAGGGTAAATTTAACTGGGAAGAATAAGATAAAGATAAATATATAAATTAAAGTTGAAAATAAAATAACTGTACAACAAAATACACAATATAGAACTATATAAGAATGTATGAAGAAATATAAATAAATATATGCACAATAACAGCAGCGTGATTTAAGTAATGAAGTGAAAACAAAGTCCAGAAAGTCCAGTGTGTGTGTAAGAACTGTATGTGTGGGTCAGTACTGTGTGGTGGTGTGATTGAGAGACCGTATCGCCTGCGGGAAGAAGCTCCTCCTCAGTCTCTCTGTGTTGGTCTTCAGGGAGCGGAATCGCTTTCCTGACCTCAACAGAGAGAACAGTCTGTTGTTGGGATGGCTGAGGTCCTTCACCATCTTCCTGGCCTTGGTCCAGCACCGCCTGCTGTAGATTGAGTGCAGGTCAGGGAGCTCGGAGCGGATGGTGCGCTCAGCTGACCGCACAACCCTCTGTAGAGCTCGTCTGTCCTGCATGGTGCTGTTCCCGAACCAGGTTAAGATGTTTCCCGCCAGGATGCTCTCTATGGTGCACGAGTAAAAGTTCCTGAGCACCTTGGAGGGCAGTTGGAAGTCTCTCAAGCGTCTGAGGTGGTAGAGACGCTGTCGGGCCTTTTTCACCACGGTGTTGATGTGACAGGACCATGACAGGTCCTGCGTGATGTGAACTCCGAGGTATTTGAAGCTGTCCACTCTCTCCACTGGGCACTCGTTGATGACGGGGGTCTGGTAGTTCCTCTCCTGCTTAGTGCTGAAGTCCACTATCAGCTCCTTTGTCTTACTGACGTTTAGAAGGAGGTTGTTCCTCTGGCACCAGTTCTCCAGATTCCTAATCTCCTTCAGGTAGGCCGTCTCGTTGTTATCAGAGATCAGGCCCACCACGACGGTGTCGTCAGCAAACTTGATGATGGTGGTGGAGCTGGTAGTGGCCACACAGTCATATGTGTACAAAGAGTACAGCAGGGGGCTCAGAACACACCCCTGGGGGGCTCCAGTGCTGAGAGTGGTGGAGGCTGAGACATGTCCGCCCATCCTTACTGCCTGTGGTCTGCCAGTTAGGAAGTTGGAGATCCAGGCTCCCCTCGTCGTGAAAAGACTTGAAGCTCTGTGGAAACTGGTGTTTTTCCTCGACCAGAGGAAGGAAGTTCAGCTGTCTGATGTGAAAAAAGCTCTGGAGAATTTCCTAGAGACTTTGCAGAAAGCTGAACTACTGAACATCAAATTCACAGAGGCTCACAAGATGAATCAGATGTGGAAGAGTTTGAAAATCTGAACAAGAGCCTCACTGATGACTACATATCGCTGTCTGGGGCTCTACACATCGATCGGGAGATGAAGCTGGATAAACGAGAAAAAAATGTCCAAGCTGGAGGCAAAATTAGCAGAGCAGGAGGAGACACTGGAGGAGACACAGAAAGGAGTGGCATCAAATTCAGCCCAAGAAAATAACACGTTCTACTGTGTCCTGCAATGAAGATCAGACCACACATTATAGGAAACTTTGTTAAACCTCTGAAATCACAAAGTTTAAAATATTTGAGATTATTATAATTAACTAGCTCATGATGTGCTTCATTCTTCAACTTGATTTATATGTGATGTGTAAAAGTATAAAAGTCCTACGAATGTATTATTCTTGATCTTTGTGGTGTTTTCACTGTGAATTTTAATTCCAGAAAAGAAGAAGAAAACAGAAACGCAGGAAAGGTTTTTCATCCGGCTCAGTGTTTCTCTGCAACAGCTGAACACTCGATCCGACTAGTTTGGCGTTTCAGCTCACCGATGCGACAGAAACATTAGTGGGAGATATTTCTTGGCAACTTTTAAAAGATTTGTCCAACTTATTCCAACGTAAACCCTGTCCGTGAAGCCAGGGGACATTTCATGGGCTTATGCGATTGGACGAGAGGGTGTAGTGCTACGTTATTAGCCAATGACTTGTCACGGTCCGGGGCAGCGGCCGTGTGAAGAGTGGAAAGGAGGACTCAAATTCAGCACTTACTCAGATGTGAAGGCGATTTATTGACAATATCAAACATAAAGTGGAGATGGCAAAACAGAACTAAGGATGAACTAAACTGGGTGAAACTACACAAAGGAGTGGCAAACCTGAACATGAAGGGAGAACAGCAGGGAGAGCACGCAGGGGATTTCACAGGGTATGAACACAGACGACGCGACGAGGAGCAGAGGAAAACACACACTATAAGTACACAAAGAGACACTGGGAAATCACACACAGGTGGGAGACACAGCTGGACCTGATTAACCTGACGAGACAGGGGAACACTAACACCAGGGACCAACAGAGGGAGCACAAACCCAAAACCCAGTATCTAAAATCCCAAAACACAAACCATCCCAAAACAGCCCAAGAATAATAAAGAGAATAATAACAATAAAGAACATAAACACAAAGTCACTGAGTCATGGCCGCAGGACCATGACATGACTGTTGATCACCACGCTGCATCCTCAGACTGCACAGTTTGAAGCAGATCAGATGAACGATTGTTAAATTAGATGAAAACCACACAGACACACATAGGCTCCTTGATTTATTAGAGATTCATTTAGCACTAGGACAAGAGGACACAAATTACATAACAATGTGAAAGAGAATAAATATGTGTGCACTCATTTCAGCAAGGAATAATTTCATTGTTTCACAAAACTTTATTAAAATTGTTTGTTTTTGAATCCCTCTCAAATCTATTTAATCGTGAAAAAAAGTAGTATTTCTTTTACAAAAGAATTTCTCGAGAATGAAAGTTACCTTCACAGCTTCCCAGTCAAGAAGACCTTCCAGGAGGAATGAAGGCCCATGAGGATTAAATAGGGATTATTATTGATCACAAATCATGCAAAGCGACTGGCCAAACTAGTAGAGCCGAAAACCCATCGGTGAAACAGTTCTGACGACAGAAACAGGGCTGATGGTCCTAATGACGGGCATCGGGGGCATGTTATTGGAGACAAGAACGCGAACTGTTGTAGTTTTGCAGAAAGGCTGGGCCAGAACAGGCGTCGAAGCCCGCATGGGTGCCATGATGTAGGCGGCAGACACGGGAGGAGAGGGGATAGGCGGTGCTGCTGGGGAAAACGTAGGACATGGGGGGTTAGGCAGCGGTGTGTAGGGGCACCCTAAAACAGTTTCATACACCTTGTGCAGTATGTCGCTCTGCTCAACCTGCAGAGCTCCAGAAAGCATCTGGAAGTTCTCAGTGAGTCTTTGGTTCACCTCGCTGAACTTTGCTCCAATGCTGCCTGACATCATGAACTCCTTAAGCCGATTATTTTTTGAGAATTTTGACACCAGTTTCTCAGCATGTTTCAAGATGGTGTGGAGTTCCTTCAGCGCTTTCTCCACAGCGCCAGAGTTTCTGCCTGATCCCCTTTCTTTGACGGTTAAAACCAGTCCCTCCAAAGCTCTGACCCTGTCAGCAATCCGCCTGCAGCGTTCGTCATTGTCCTTCATATTGTCATACATCTCGATGATGGTTGGGCAGAGGCCAAAAAGTTCGGAGACCAGCTTATCCATGGTGAACTGTAAGGAAAGAAAGGTAACAGAACTGTAACGGTGCCATGGAGAAGTAAACTTAACTAGACTGAATTCAAATCAAAATCAAATCGAAATTTATTTATATAGCACATATTAAAACAACAGTGTTGACCATAGTGCTTCACAGTCAGTATAAGCATGAGACAATTAAAACAAACAATAAAACAGGACAACAAACAATAGGTAACAACACAACAAGCTAGACCAACTAGTTAGAATCAAAAGCCAAAGTAAAAAGATAAGTTTTAAGACGTGATTTAAAAGACTGGATCGACTCGGCAGTACGAACATGAACAGGGAGGTTATTCCAGAGTCTGGGTGCCACGGATGCAAAGGCCCGGTCACCTCTCGACTTCATTCGAGACCTAGGTTGTGCTAGGAGCCTGTGATTGGACGATCTGCTCTGTTGGGATTGTATGAGTGGAGTAGTTCAGATAGCTGGGCGCTAAATTATTCAGAATATTAAAAGTGAACAAAAGAATTTTAAAATCTTTGCGATATTTAACAGGGAGCCAATGTAATTTGGCTAACATTGGAGTTATGTGTTCATGAATTCTCGTACCTGTTAAAAGACGCGCAGCTGCATTTTGAATTAACTGAAGCCGGCAAAGAGAGGAGTGTTGGAGGCCCGAGTAGAGGGAGTTACAGTAGTCCGATCTGGATGTAATAAATGCGTGGATAAGCTTTTCAAGGTCTTTTAAAGGAAGGAACGGCTTTGCTTTGGATATCTGACGCAACTGGTAAAAGCTGTTTTTTACCACAGTGGACACCTGTTTCTCAAGTTTAAAAGAGCCCTCCAGGAACACTCACAGGTTTCTTACAGTGGGCGAGAGATGGCTAGCGAGAGGGCCTAGGGCATCAGCTAACTGGTTTAGCGGAGTGTGACTACCAAAGACTATGATTTCGGTCTCGTTCAATGTAAGAAAATTATGTGATAACCAAATTTTAACTTCATGCAAGCAGTTGAACAGAGGTTGCAAAGAAGCAGTCACATCGGATTTCAAAGGTGAATAAATCTGGATATCATCAGCATAACAGTGAAAGGAGATGTTGTATTTACTAAAAATTAATCCCAAGGGCAACATGTACAAAGAGAAGAGAGCAGGACCGAGCACGGACCCTTGAGGCACACCACAGTAAATAGGGGCAGAAGCCGAGGAGTGTTGCCCCATAGCAACAGAGAACGACCTCTCTGAGAGGTAGGATTTAAACCAAGATAAAACCTTTGAGACCAACAACATGTTCCACTCTTGATAGAAGAATGTTGTGGTTAACCAAAGCAGCAGTCAAGTCAAGTAAAACTACGACCACAGAATATCCAGAGTCAGCAGTTAAAAGAAGATCATTAAAAACTCTAAGTAAGGCTGTCTCTGTGCTGGGGCGAGGTTTCAAACCAGACTGAAACTTGTCATTAATACCATTTACATCTAAAAAGGCCTGAAGTTGTTTTAGAACTACCTTTTCCAATATTTTGGAAATAAAAGGGAGTTTGGAGATCGGCCTGTAGTTAGTGAGAGCATTAGGGTCAAGATTTTTCTTTTTCATAATAGGTTGCACAACAGCATGCTTAAAGACAGACGGTACACAACCTGATGACAATGATGCATTCAGCAGAGATAAGATACAAGGACCAATAACATGTAAAGCTTCCTTAAAGAAACGAGAAGGAAGAATATCATGCGGGGAACCAGAGATTTTGAGATGATCAATTATATCTTTTAAAGCAGAATAAGACACTGGCTCAAACTGTTGAAAGACAGTCAAGCATTCAGAAGCTGGAACTGGGTCTAAAACTGATGATGAATGAGATGGATGAGAAGCCCTTAAAGCTGAGATCTTTCCAGAAAAATACTTTAAGGATTTATCACAAAGAGCAGGGGAAGCGTCCCTGTAAGTGGTATCAGAATTAAACTGGGATGAACTTCATCTGGAAGCTCTGATGAGCTGAACCTGAAATCTCTCAAAAAGGAAGTTTCAGATTCGGCTCAGAGGTCTGAGTGTGAGAGCTTCCAAAGTAACTGGAAGGATACGTTAAACTGGTGGATTACACACAGATTTATGTTCTAAGAAAAGGCTGCAATCACAAAGTTGGAGACTCCGCCCATAGAAACAAAAAATCATTTACTGTGAATAGTTTGAAGTGATGACTGCATTTGAAGAATTTAAAAAACAACAATGAGACACAACTTCACAAGCAGAAAATATGAACACTTGCCACTGTACATATACACCTCATGTAGAAGAACATGTATACAGAATGTGTTGAAGTTGAGAAAGGTCTAACAAATACCTGCTTTCCTCTTCTAAGGTAGACAATCCAATACTACATACAGAGAAAAATCCAACAATCATGTGACCCCCTATGAGCAGCACTTTGGCGACAGTGGGAAGGAAAAACTCCCTTTTAACAGGAAGAAACCTCCAGCAGAACCAGGCTCAGGGAGGGGCGGGGCCATCTTCCCCGACTGTATGTGTAATTGAGGCTCACAGTCAGAACCTGGTAGAAGCTGAATTACTGATTAAACTTCTTTACAGGCCCTGAAATTGACTCAAATATCACTTTGAGATGTGAAAATGCAGACGTGGAAAACAGGTGAGATTTAACAAACAATGAGAAAACAAAACAAAGTCCCAATGGGCAAAAGTGAAAAGTCCAAAAGGGAGAAAATCCAAAGGCACAAGGAACTGGAGACCGCAGACGGGGCCTGGAAACAGGCGCTCTGACATAGACTAGAGATAAGAAAATAAAAGACAATGACACAGGAAGTGAAAAGAGATGACCGAGCAGGGAATGAAGGACAGTGGATATACTGGACAGAGTGATGAAGATGGAGCTGCCAGGCAGGAGGAAAAGAGGAAGACCTCAAAGGACGCAGTGACGGAGGACATGCAGAGGGTTGGTGTGACAGAGGAGGATGCTGGGATAGGAGGAGATGGCGGCTGATGATCTGCTGTGGCGCCCCCTGAAGGGAGCAGGAGGAAGAAGAAGACTGAAATATGTTCATGTTCTGCTTTGTGATTGTGCAACAACCAGTGTTTGTTAAGTCAAGCATTCCTCAGAATCAGTGTTCAGTGTGTCTGTGTGACATCGCCGTGAAGATAAAGGTTGTTTTTGCATCACGACTCCAAAGAACTCTGTCCCGTCAGCAGCTGAACATTTTTCATACCAGGGATAAAACACACATACTATTGTGGAACTGCAGAAATGAAGCTAAACGTGCGTAGTCAAACGTAAAAACAGAAATGTTAACCAATTGTTTAACTAATTTTAGTTCATAGACACAGCCTATGAACTGAATAGGCTGTGTGTAATAGGTTTGTAAGGCCATGTTACCCCTAAATTTCTATCTTGTTCAAAGAGAAGATATAAAACAAAGTTCTGAGCTAATCGACCTCAGTGTTCTCCTTTTTTAAAAATAAATAATAATAAATATATAATTTCCACATTTATAAGTAATGCAGTTTCTAACGAAGCATGAAGAGCATTTTGCATCTTTAGGGGTAAATGAAACTTTTCTGGAGCTTTAAATATACTTTCATACAAACGTGTAAAACTGGACCCAGTGGCAGCAGCTGATTCCACATTTAACTGCTGTATTAAAGAAACACTTAGCTTTTTATTTCTGCTGATTTAAAGCTCAGCTCATTTGAGCAATGGACAAGCTCACGTTAACAATCAAGGACGCGATCAGCTTTTCTAGTTCTTTCATGGACATTAAGAGAGAATTTGTTGTGAAAAAAGACACATTTTGTGAGCTATCCACTCGGTCTGTGCATTCGGGGGTGGGGTGGGGAATCTCTTGAATGTTCGGTTACTGCAGGTTAAGCAGGTTAACAGAGTGGCACTGATACGTGTCCACCTTCACATTCTTCACTGTGAGTTTGTTTTTACAAAAGAATGCATTTGAGGAAAGATCGTTATCTTTGGGCGTAGAAACTCCACCAGTTTCTCATAAATGAGAGCATGCTGCAAGTGTCCGCGTTGGGAAATGACAAAGAATTTCCACTGACAAGAAGGATTATTTTAAAGTGGCAACTGCATAATTATGCTGTTTGTCCTTTCAAGACTGACGCAGACATGACAGGGTCATTGTTTTCTTTGTTATTTAGGCAACAGCACGCTGGACAACGGGCGTAGTCTTACAACTTACCTGCACATAAAGCTCCGTCACTTTTATATTCGGCTCAAAGAAACTGCTTGTTGTGCCGTAGCTACACACTCCTTTGAGCTCAGTGACTCCCTGCAGCCTCCCTGCAACAAATCAAGAGAGAAGATCCATGCACAGGTTTCTCTTTGTCTCCGGCACCAACTTCCCTTTAAGTTTCATTCTGCGTTGGTCAGCTTTTTATTGCAAATGCAGCAGAGGTGCACTCTTCTGTGCACCGGACCACAGCTACAACCTGGCAGGTCAAAATGTATTAAAGTTAGTGAAGGGCAGGATTTAGCCTCTGGCTGCTGAATACAACACGTTTCAACTCTAAATTCCCATTTGAAGAAAACACTTTCAAAGCATAGTTAAAAATATTAAACTGCTGCTGGTTTTAACAAAGATGACTCCAGGGTAAAATCTCCCATCGTACAGGAGCAGAGGAGTAAAGAGTTTGGGTATTTACCAGTCAGTGGAGGTCACAAGTGTTGCTGCTCAGGTGTTGAGGAAAATGAATGTCAATTTCATTCTTGTGAGTTTTTTAGGTGATTTATCTGAAACATCTCTGTGCTGACGTACAGCAACAGACACAACGATCTGCGTTAGCCCCGTTTATTATCAGCAGAATACTTCAAAGTAAAGCACGGATACCTGGAATGCTTAAGTATTTTGTACTTAGTTACCACCCAGCTGTTCTTGGTTTTGTTCTGACATGAATTGAATCAGAGTGAGCCGATGTTCTGAGCACAGACGGTCCAATCCTGACCCAGGTGAGCCTCAGCCCAACAGTCCAAGCAGAGAGGCCTGTAACGCTTCAGGTGAGTCACAGCCAGCGAATCACAACTGCCTGCTGTCGGTTTGCTTCATCCACACAGGAAGTGGCCCTCTGTGAAAAGACGTTTCTGTGGTGTGTGTTGGTAATCGTAAATGTAAAAACAGAAATGTTAACCAATTGTTTTTGAACTAATTCTAGTTCATAGAGTCCAGTTTGATGTGAGCGGCAAATATTTGGTCTCTTTAAATATTTCACAGCAAACCCAGTAAGGCTGCACAGTTGGAGGCGATACCTGCGCTGCATGCACGTCATTGTTTACATCATGAAGGTACCAGTGTTGGGACTAACGCGTTATTAAGTAACGCGTTACAGTAACTACGTTATTATTGTGGTAAGTAGCACGGTAACTAGTTATTATGCCAAAACCAGGAACGCGTTACTCGTTACTGGGATTTAAATATGCTGGTTATTCATTACTTCGTGTGGAGGCATCGCGGAGCTTCCACAGATTCAATAACATTAGCAAGTGGTGGAGGCAGCAGGTGGAGGAGGGAAAGGGGAGACAGGAGGAGAGACCCGAAGCAGCCGCTGGTCCGAGAGTGTCAGGTGAACTGAACTTCAGGTAAGAAGTTATGACCTGCAGTCTCTCTGGGTCAGATATGAACCAAGTTTAGGTGGAGTTTATTTTAGCTGTGCTGACTTTTTCGTACTGCGTGCTAGCTAGCATGACAGGGTTTCTATACAGCTGGGTGGTGCTATGTTACTGATGTTGAACTTTATTTTGTTCATAAGATTAATTATTAGAGTTGCCAACCGTCCCGTAAAAAACAGAATCGTCTGGTATTCAGAGAAAATATTACGCGTTTCTTATTGAGGTGAAAAGGAACAGTTTGTCCCGTAATTCAGCTACAATGAAAAAGACAAAGCTGCAGTTATTCTGTGTCTTTGCTGCACAGCTGCCTCTTCTTCTTTCATTCTCCCCCCTCCCTCTCCTGTTTCTACTTCAATCATGAAACTGATCAATGATCAGCTGATCGGCTTTTCTCTGTTGTTTGTTTATCGCCCACTTTGTGCCAGAAAGAGGAAACCAGCGGATAAACAACAGCAGCACGTTCAAGCTTGATCAGCTGTTGTTAGAATTTATTTAATATTACTTTCTAGTATCAGCTGATGTTTGCTGGAGCCACAGCTGTAAAGCTGCTGGTCATGATATGGTTTGGTTATGTGGTGAGAGGGAAACATGAAGATGAAACCAGGAGATGTCCTTACTGAACCATCAGAGCTGAACAGGTGATGGAGAAACAGGTTTACCTTTTAGGTGACATGAATGAGTTGAAGTTATGAACTGTTTCTGAGAGACAAATAACACCAGGATCCTTTTCTAAGTAGCTGACAGCTGGTAACTGTGCAGGGGCGGGTCTAGCAAAGTGTTGCCAGGGGGCCATGTAGGGCATTAACAGGGAGAGGGGGGCACAAAGAAATACTTTTCTTTCTTATTATCATTTAAAATGTCTCGCTTTTAAAAAAATAATTATCTGAGTCTTACAACAAACGATTGATAGATTGATGCATATATACCATCAGAACAGTGTACATCACTGTCACAACAGGGTTTATTTTCATTCAAAGGCTTTATGATTTTTCCTATAATGGTGGGCCGGTCTCTAGTCAAATTCCCCGGGCCGATTTTTTGTCCCAGTCCAGCCCTGTAAGCAGCTCATCTGCAGTCTGGTGTTACCTACATCTTCCTATTCAGAAGGCAGAATTTCCGAGTTCTGAGTACAATCGAAAGCACCACGACTGCAGTTTTTGTGTTGGATGTAAAAAGCAGGATAGGATAGAATCAGGCGTGGGATTTCTCTCGTGGAAATGTGCACATTATTTTTTTCCTTTCTATTGGTAGGTGGCACAGTGCACTGTGGCAAGTAAGCAAGCTAGAAGACTGACAGTCTGGCTGGGTATCCAGTTACGGAAGCAACACATTAACAAGAGAATTCTGAGTAAAACCAAAGTTACTTTCCCTAGTAACTAGTTACTCTGAAAGTAACGAGTAACTTGAAGTAACTGAGTTACTTTTGATAGAAGTAACTAGTAATGTAACTAAGTTACTAATTTAAAGTAACTTACCCAACACTGGAAGGTACAGCCAATAGAATGAGAGGTGATATTTTGTTTCTAAGAGATGCACTCAGGTCAGGTACATGGAGACCTTATTTGTCTGCAATGATGTTTTGATGAACAGGAATGTAGCACAAAGTAAAGGTGAAAGCAGCCAGCTGTTAGCTTTAATGTTAACAGTTTCATTTATATTTTTATTCTACAAGCTGCACTGAAGTTAGGAGAGAAGAACAATCAATTATACAGGTATTTGCAGCAAACTATATGTCTCCATCACTAACTGACACAACAAAGGGGACTCTTACCTTGTAGCGTGAGTGTTGTTGGGAAGCACAGCAGTGACACCTTGTGGTGAATAAGTTAATCACCATCACATAGCTGGTTGCCCTCCATCTACAGCAGCACAGCAGCCAGTAGCTGGAGATTCTGAGGCTGACGGTGCACCGGAGCCCTAGCATCCATACGCTGTTCCAGGCAGTGAATGTTCTCATGTTACCTGATGAATCTGTCTGATTGGTTATTATGTGTTATTATTGTGTATCACGCGTGCATATAACAGGTATTACGGTAAATGATACCTGTTGTACCGTAAAGTAAAAGCTATGTTTTTAGGTGTGACGTTAACAATGACAAACATACATATATATACACATACATACACATATGTATATGTATACCATATATTAGAACATTAGACTGCTGATTTATTGTGAATGGATGATATTGTTTTATGATGCACTATACTGCTGAGTTAAGAAGAGAATATTGTGTGCAGAGAGTCAGGGCCTTGCTGTTCTGATAGCAGAGGAGACAGAGCACATTCCACAGGAGGTTCACCCCACCACCTTGTTGGGAGCAGGAAAAACAATGAGCCGAGGTCATAACTTGGGCGCCGTGTGAGAGAAAGAATGTGAATGTTTAGGCCTTTACGACTAGGTGTTGCCCATTAGAGGCTATAAGAGCTTGAGTAACACTCCACCAGTTTGAGATTTGCTGTGTCACTCTGCATGCATGTCTCCCCATCCGGAGGGTTTGTGCTCTTAAAGTGTTGAATTGTATGGAATAAAGGATTGTTGATTGAGCATTTATACATCGATTATATACACACACAGACATATATATATATATATATATATATATATATATATATATATATATGTCTGTGTGTGTATGTATGTATGTATGTATTGTTAAATTCTCCCAATTCTTTTATTTATATATAAATAAAACACCCAGCACGCCCCTGCGGGCGGTTTGTCCTTGAAGCTCGGGTCCTCTACCAGAGGCCTGGGAGCTTGAGGGTCCTGCGCAGTATCTTAGCTGTTCCCAGGACTGCGCTCTTCTGGACAGAGATCTCCGATGTTATTCCCGGGATCTGCTGGAGCCACTCGCCTAGCTTGGGAGTCACCGCACCTAGTGCTCCGATTACCATGGGGACCACCGTTACCTTCACCCTCCACATCCTCTCGAGCTCTTCTCTGAGCCCTTGGTATTTCTCCAGCTTCTCGTGTTCCTTCTTCCTGATATTGCTGTCATTCGGAACCGCTACATCGATCACTACGGCCGTCTGCTTCTGTTTGTCTACCACCACTATGTCCGGTTGGTTAGCCACCACCATTTTGTCTGTATCTGGAAGTCCCACAGGATCTTAGCTCGGTCATTCTCCACCACCCTTGGGGGCATCTCCCATTTTGACCTCGGGACTTCCAGGTTATACTCGGCACAGATGTTTCTGTACAGTATGCCGGCCACTTGGTTATGGCGTTCCATGTATGCCTTGCCTGCTAGCATCTTGCACCCTGCTGTTATGTGCTGGATTGTCTCTGGGGCATCTTTACACAGCCTGCACCTGGGGTCTTGCCTGGTGTGATAGACCCCAGCCTCAATGGATCTTGTGCTCAGAGCTTGTTCTTGTGCTGCCATGATTAGTGCCTCTGTGCTGTCTTTCAGTCCAGCTTTGTCCAGCCACTGGTAGGATTTCTGGATATCAGCCACCTCCTCTATCTGCCGGTGGTACATACCGTGCAGGGGCCTGTCCTTCCATGATGGTTCCTCGTCTCCCTCCTCTTTCTTGGGTTTCTGCTGCCTGAGGTATTCACTGAGCACTCGGTCAGTTGGGGCCATCTTCCCAATGTATTCTTGGATGTTCCTTGTCTCATCCTGGACTGTGGTGCTGACACTCACCAGTCCCCGGCCCCCTTCCTTCCGCTTAGCGTACAGCCTCAGGGTGCTGGACTTGGGGTGAAACCCTCCATGCATGGTAAGGAGCTTTCTTGTCTTTATGTCAGTGGCTTCTATCTCCTCCTTTGGCCAGCTTATTACCCCAGCAGGGTACCTGATCACGGGCAGGGCGTATGTGTTGATGGCCCGGATCTTGTTCTTACCATTCAGCTGACTCCTCAGGACTTGCCTGACCCTCTGCAGGTACTTGGTGGTTGCAGCCTTTCTAGCGGCCTCTTCATGGTTCCCATTTGCCTGCGGGATCCCCAGGTACTTGTAACTGTCCTCTATGTCGCCTTCTGGTAGTTCAATCCCCTCAGTTCTGACTACCTTCCCTCTCTTTGTTACCATCCGACTACACTTCTCCAGTCCGAACGACATTCCAATGTCATTGCTGTATAGCCTGGTAGTGTGGATGAGTGAATCGATGTCTCGTTCACTCTTGGCATACAGCTTGATGTCATCCATGTACAGGAGGTGGCTGACAACTGCTCCGTTCCGTAGTCGGTATCCGTAGCCAGTCTTGTTAATGATCTCACTGAGGGGGTTCAGGCCTATGCAGAACAGCAGTGGGGACAGAGCATCTCCTTGGTAGATCCCGCACTTGATGGTAACTTGTGCTATGGGCTTGGAGTTGGCCTCTAGTGTTGTACGCCACATCCCCATTGAGTTCCTGATGAAGGCTCTTAGGGTCCCATTGATCTTGTACAATTCTAGGCATTCCAGTATCCAGCTGTGGGGCATTGAGTCATAGGCCTTCTTGTAATCAATCCAGGCAGTGCACAGGTTGGTCAGTCTGGTCTTGCAGTCTCGGCTGATTGTTCTGTCTACCAGTAGCTGGTGTTTTGCACCTCTGGTATTCTTGCCAATTCCTTTCTGTGTCCCGCTCATGTATTGACCCATGTGCCTGTTCATCTTAGCCGATATGATGCCTGACAGGAGCTTCCATGTAGTACTGAGGCAGGTTATTGGTCGGTAGTTGGAGGGGACCGGTCCCTTCTTGGGGTCCTTGGGGATCAGGACCGTCCGGCCTTCAGTTAGCCATTCCGGGTGTCTTTCGTTAACTAGCAGCTGGTTCATTTGTGCTGCCAGACGCTCGTGGAGTGCAGTTAGCTTCTTCAGCCAGTAGGCGTGAACCATGTCGGGCCCTGGTGCTGTCCAACTCTTCATACTGGAGACCCTTTCTTGGATATCTGCCACTGTGATGGTTACTGGACCCTGTTCAGGGAGGTCGCTGTGGTCTGCCCTCAGATCCTCTAGCCACTGAGCATTGCCGTTATGGGTTGTATCCTTCTCCCATATGCTCTTCTAGTATTGCTCCGTCTCCAGCCTTGGTGGTGCTGTTCTCTTATTGTTCCCTTGCCACTGAGAGTACACCTTTGCTGGTTCTGTGGAGAACAGCTGGTTTATTCTCCTGCCTTCTATCTCTCTGGTGTACCTCCTCAAGCGGCTGGCCAAGGCTGTGAGTCTTTGCTTGGCAGTTTCCAAGGCCTCAGGTATGGACAGCTTGCTGTATTTCTTAGGCACCTTATTTGTCGCACCTTTCTGCAACTCCGTTAGTTGGCTAACCTCCCTCCGTGCTACTTTGATCTTGCCCTCTAGCCTCCTTCTCCATGGAGGGTACTGCCCCTTGTGGCTGTTCAACTTGTAGCCAAGCATCTCACTGATCCCGTATTGTAGATCAGCTTGTTAGTGTCGGTAATCGTGGTTGTAGGTATTGCCCGTAGTGCTGCATTAACATCATCTAGCAGACCTTCTGAGGGTACTTCACGTAATCTTGGTAACCGGCTACGGGGGATCCAGGTTTCAAGCTTGGCCATGATCCTATTTTTCAGGTCAGTTCCTCTCGCACTCAACGATCCTTCTCCTATCGCACTTGGGGCTATGTACCCAATCTCGGGTGGGGGTGATGATATCTCCCCCCTGACCTGGCGTCCTGACTCCTCCTTGCCGTAGCATTTGTGTTGTACCTCGTCAATCTCTAGCTGTGAGAGCAGTCCCTTCTTTCGAATGTTGGAACACTGAGCTACTAGTTGTTTCGCCGTCATTGTGGATGTTGGGTATCGAAGAATCCATAGGTCCCTCATCCTATTCATGTAGCCCCTTCCGCCGGGGTTACTTGCGTAGTAGCATTCCAACAACGCCCTGTTTTCGTCCCTTGCCCACCGATGCCTTCTTGTTCCAGTACCCCAATTTATTTTTACCAGTGAAACCAATATAACATCTCCACATTCACAAATATACATTTCTGACATTCAAAAACAAAACAAATCAGCGACCAATATAGCCACCTTTCTTTGCAAGGACACTCAAAAGCCTGCCATCCATGGATTCTGTCAGTGTTTTGATCTGTTCACCATCAACATTGTGTGCAGCAGCAACCACAGCCTCCCAGACACTGTTCAGAGAGGTGTACTGTTTTCCCTCCTTTAAATCTCACATTTGATGATGGACCACAGGTTCTCAATGGGGTTCAGATCAGGTGAACAAGGAGGCCATGTCATTAGTTTGTCTTCTTTTATACCCTTTCTTGCCAGCCATGCTGTGGAGTACTTGGACGCATGTGATGGAGCATTGTCCTGCATGACAATCATGTTTTTCTTGAAGGATGCAGACTTCTTCCTGTACCACTGCTTGAAGAAGGTGTCTTCCAGAAACTGGCAGTAGGACTGGGAGTTGAGCTTGACTCCATCCTCAACCCGAAAAGGCCCCACAAGCTCATCTTTGATGATACTCGGCCCTGAAAATCTTAGAAATATGGTATCTAACCAGATTCTTACCCTGGATGGCATTACCTTGGCCTCCAGTAACACTGTGAGGAACCTTGGAGTCATTTTTTTATTGGGCGACCGTGGCTCAGGGGGTTGGGAATCGCATCTGTAACCGGAAGGTCGCCGGTTCGATCCCTGGGCTCTCTGTCCTGGTCGTTGTGTCCCTGGGCAAGACACTTTACCCTACATGCCTACTGGTGTTGGCCAGAGGGGCCGATGGCGCGATATGGCAGCCTCGCTTCTGTCAGTCTGCCCCAGGGCAGCTGTGGCTACAACTGTAGCTTGCTTCCACCAGTGTATGAATGTGAGAGTGAATGAATAGTGGTATTGTAAAGCGCTTTGGGTGCCTTGAAAAGCGCTATATAAATCCAATCCATTATTTTTTACCAGGACATGTCCTTCAACGCACATATTAAACAAATATGTAAGACTGCTTTCTTCCATTTGTGCAACATCTCTAAAATTAGAAATATCCTGTCTCAGAGTGACGCTGAAAAACTAGTTCATGCATTTATTACTTCCAGGCTGGACGACTGTAATTCATTATTATCAGGAAGTCCAAAAAACTCGCTGAAAAGCCTTCAACTAATCCAAAATGCTGCAGCAAGAGTCCTGACAGGGACTAGAAAGAGAGAGCAGATTTCCCCTTCATTGGCTTCCTGTTAAATCCAGAATTGAATTCAAAATCCTGCTCCTCACATACAAGGTCTTAAATAATCAGGCCCCATCTTATCTTAATGACCTTGTAGTACCATATCACCCTATTAGAGCACTTCGCTCTCGCTCTGCAGGCCTACTTGTTGTTCCTAGAGTATTTAAAAGTAGAATGGGAGGCAGAGCCTTCAGTTTTCAGGCCCCTCTTCTGTGGAACCAGCTTCCAGTTTGGATTCAGGAGACAGACACTATCTCTACTTTCAAGATTAGGCTTCAAACTTTCCTTTTTGCTAAAGCATATAGTTAGGGCTGGACCAGGTGACCCTGAATCCTCCCTTAGTTATGCTGCAATAGACGTAGACTGCCGGGGGATTCCCATGATGCATTGAGTTTTTCCTTTCCAGTCACCTTTCTCACTCACTATGTGTTAACAGACCTCTCTGCATTGAATCATATCTGTTATTAATCTCTGTCTCTCTTCCACAGCATGTCTTTATCCTGTCTTCCTTCTCTCACCCCAACCGGTCGCAGCAGATGGCCGCCCCTCCCTGAGCCTGGTTCTGCCGGAGGTTTCTTCCTGTTAAAAGGGAGTTTTTCCTTCCCACTGTCGCCAAAGTGCTGCTCATAGGGGGTCATATGATTGTTGGGTTTTTCTCTGTATCTATGAAGCGCCTTGAGGCGACTTTTGTTGTGATTTGGCGCTATATAAATAAAATTGAATTGAATTGAATTGAATACCAGCCCAAACCAGTACTCCACCTCCACCTTGCTGGCGTCTGAGTCGGACTGGAGCTCTCTGCCCTTTACCAATCCAGCCAGGGGCCCATCCATCTGGCCCATCAAGACTCACTCTCATTTCATCAGTCCATAAAACCTTAGAAAAACCAGTCTTGAGATATTTCTTGGCCCAGTCTTGACGTTTCAGCTTGTGTGTCTTGTTCAGTGGTGGTCGTCTTTCAGCCTTTCTTACCTTGGCCATGTCTCTGAGTATTGCACACCTTGTGCTTTTGGGCACTCCAGTGATGTTGCAGCTCTGAAATATGGCCAAACTGGTGGCAAGTGGCATCTTGGCAGCTGCACGCTTGACTTTTCTCAGTTCATGGGCAGTTATTTTGCGCCTTGGTTTTTCCACACGCTTCTTGCGACCCTGTTGACTATTTTGAATGAAACGCTTGATTGTTCGATGATCACGCTTCAGAAGCTTTGCAATTTTGAGACTGCTGCATCCCTCTGCAAGATATCTCACTATTTTTGACTTTTCTGAGCCTGTCAAGTCCTTCTTTTGACCCATTTTGCCAAAGGAAAGGACGTTGCCTAATAATTATGCACACCTGATATAGGGTGTTGATGTCATTAGACCACACCCCTTCTCATTTTTTGAGATGCACATCACCTAATATGCTTAATTGGTAGTAGGCTTTCGAGCCTATACAGCTTGGAGTAAGACAACATGCATGAAGAGGATGATGTGGACAAAATACTCATTTGCCTAATAATTCTGCACTCCTTGTGTATATATATATACATACACGTATATATATGTATATATGTATGTTAGCGTGGGCTGCAATGCGTTAGCACGGTTAGCTCATTAACGCGTTAGTGCCATGTAGCCCCACGCACGGGGCGATCCGCGATAACTCGCTAAGGCAGATTTGCCGTGTTAATGCGGTTATGGCGTTAGCATCATTTTAACGAGATTAACGCTGACAGCACAAGTTTTTACAAAAGTCTGCAAGGTCAGCAGACATGGGGACATTTGTGTGCGGACTGAATTATAGCACGTTCGCATGAAGACAGGAATTACATCAAGGGTTTCTACTTCTGCTCCACTAGAGTAGCTTTGCATGAATCACAGTTCAAATATGTTTTAGCTCCTCCCCTTTTACAGCCAACCTACCTTTACATCAACTGTGTGCCTCAGATACCAGAGATTTCACCTGTGTGTGTGTGTGTGTGTGTGTGTGTGTGTGTGTGTGTGTGTGTGTGTGTGTGTGTGTGAAGATCAGCGTGCTGTGTCCAGAAGAGGCAGCAGCTCAGGAGCAGTCGGGACAGGTGACAGAGTGTCTGAAGATCAAACTGGAAGACTGTAAGATGGTAAATGAGCTCGCTGCTGCCTTCACTGACCTCTCAGGGTGTAGTGAAACCCAGCTTTATAATTTAAAATGTTTTAGAGAACTACCTGAGGCTGCTCGGCTGGCATGTACAGTGGCTTGCAAAAGTATTTGGCCCCCTTGAACTTTCCCACATTTTGTCACATTACAGCCACAAACATGAATCAATATTATTGGAATTCCACGTGAAAGACCAACACAAAGTGGTGCACACGTGAGAAGTGGAACGAAAATCATACATGATTCCAAACATTTTTTACAAATAAATAACTGCAAAGTGGGGTGTGCGTAATTATTCAGCCCCTGAGTCGATACTTTGTAGAACCACCTTTTGCTGCAGTTACAGCTGCCAGTCTTTTAGGGTCTGTCTCTACCAGCTTTGCACATCTACAGACTGAAATCTTTGCCCATTCTTCTTTGTAAAACAGCTCCAGCTCAGTCAGATTAGATGGGCAGCGTTTGTGAACAGCAGTTTTCAGATCTTGCCACAGATTCTGGATTGGATTTAGATCTGGACTTTGACTGGGCCAGTCTAACACATGGATGTGTTTTGTTTTAAACCATCCCATTGTTTCCTGGCTTTATGTTCAGGGTCGTTGTCCTGCTGGAAGCTGAACCTCCGCCCCAGTCTCAAGTCTTTTGCAGACTCCAAGAGGTTTTCTTCCAAGATTGCCCTGTATTTGGCTCCATCCATCTTCCCATCAACTCTGACCAGCTTCCCTGTCCCTGCTGAAGAGAAGCCCCCCCAGAGCATGATGCTGCCACCACCATATCTGACAGTGGGGATGGTGTGTTCAGAGTGATGTGCAGTGTTAGTTTTCCACACACAGCGTTTTGCATTTTGGTCTCATCTGACCAGAGCAGCTTCTTCCACATGTTTGCTGTGTCCCCACATGGCTTGGGGCAAACTGCAAACGGGACTTCTTCTGGTTTTCTGTTAACAATGGCTTTCTTCTTGCCACTCTTCCATAAAGGCCAACTTTGTGCAGTGCACGACTAATAGTTGTCCTGTGGACAGATTCCCCCACCTGAGCTGTAGATCTCTGCAGCTCGTCCAGAGTCACCATGGGCCTCTTGGCTGCATTTCTGATCAGCGCTCTCCTTGTTCGGCCTGTGAGTTTAGGTGGACGGCCTTGTCTTGGTAGGTTTACAGTTGTGCCATACTCCTTCCATTTCTGAATGATGGCTTGAACAGTGCTCCGTGGGATGTTCAAGGCTTGGGAAATCTTTTTGTAGCCTAAGCCTGCTTTAAATTTCTCAATAATTTTATCCTTGACCTGTCTGGGGTGTTCTTTGGACTTCATGGTGTTGTTGCTCCCAATATTCTCCTCTGAGGCCATCACAGAGCAGTTGTGGAGCTGTTTTGCAAAGAAGAATGCGCAAGGATTTCAGTCTGTAGATGTGCAAAGCTGGTAGAGACATACTGTAAGTGTCACAGAAATGGCTTATGTATAAAGAAGTTTAATAGATGGTTCCAGCAGTTAAAATGTTCTTGATTGTACATTTCTGTGGTCAATATTGTAAAGGTGTGTTTATCTTGTATAGGAGACATGTTTATCTTGTCACAAAGAACAAGTTGTTACACCGCTATTATTGCGAGGTTTGGGCGTGATAATATAGGGTCGAGCCACGATCGCCCCATATATAAATATATATATAGTCGACCTTAATCTTGCAGAGAATCTGATGATTTTGTGGATAATTAAAGTCAGTCATATATCCACAAACACAACAAGCTGAAAGTCAGTGATGCTGCTCGGTTTGCAGTCCTGAATATCACGGCACAAGCAGGATCCACTGCACTGTTAATGTGAGCTGTGTTATATTGCTGCCTCTGTTCGGTGGTGTCGAGCCAAACGGACTTTAACGTGTGTTTGAACGAGCTGACGGTTCACTCGTTAAGCTGAAAGAAAGATGCTTTAATCACAGCAGTCACACATGTGTCCACTGCACCATCTGGAACTCTTCTTGTTTACACTCGTAATAACACAAACACTAAATCCTGCTTCTCTGTGCTGTTGTGTAGCAGTGTGTACACCTGAGACTGTCACCTGTCTGTCTGTCCTGCACTCTCTCTCTGTTTCTTTCTCTCTGATTGTGGAATAAAAGTATGAACATGTGTTTATAAGTTACACTTGTGTTTGAATCCTGCAGCTTATCACACATTTGATGTCCATGTGTGACGACTGCAAGTGTCCAGAGTGAGGACAGACTGAGGGACACACTGCTGCACATCATCTGTGAGGCTTTGCACCCCTGATGATCCACCAGGACAAACTCGGCAGTGTGTGAGGAAGAGGAGGAGGAAGAGCCAGCAGCAGCTGACAGATGGAGAGAATAGACAGACTGTTCCCTGTTTGTGAAGGACTGCTAGGAAAGTTTAACAGAACTGTCTGTACTGAATCAGTCTTATTAGGTAATGTTCACATAATGTGATCATCCCAGTGTTTCCAGTGTGGGAGAAAGTACTCAGGGCCTTCAAGTTACACACCATGAAAGGCGGCAACAAGTTTAATGTTCAGAAACCTAAAGTCTGTATCAGCAGCAGAATGGAGCTAAAATAAATGTTGGTTTCAGTTCTATGAAGCTTTGAGTATTTTGGATCAGTAGCTGCTGTGTTTGTTGCATCATATTGCTGTAACTGTTTATATGCTTTATTTATTCTGAGCTAAGTTGATCTATAGTGTTACATCATATTCTATAAGGATGTTATGTGTTTGTAGACTTTCTGCCCAGTTTGACCCATTTAGCAGACGTCAGCCTGTTTAAGGCTCTGATGTCTATTCTGTGTGACTTACAGCAGTTATGACATGGTCTGATTTTCTCACCCAATAAAGGAATATTTCATATATCAGTCTACTCTTCATTCTATCAGACACAGTTATCACAGCTCGTACATTTGCTTTATACACATATGTAAGCATTGAGCCAAATGTAATAATGCCAACGTATTAAACGAACAATATTTGTCTCTTATATATAACACATCTGTATACACACTGTCACAGATACTCGTCTTTGAGTGAAGATTTAAGGTGATAGGACATATAAACAACTGTTCAAGCTCACTGCTGTAATATATCATAATAATCTGACTATAACTTTAATATTGGCCATATTATATTTACATTACCACAGTGAGATGACTTTAGTCTCATGACCAACATCAGCTAATTGTTATTTACTAGCTAATCTTAAATGACTGTTCAGCACAGGAATGAAGCCCAACAATCATGTTTTACGGTCCTTTGGTCTCAAATGAACAAAACATGTTCTCCTTCGTTTCTGTCACACAAAGCTGTATGACACGTTTCTCGCGGTTAGTATCATGGTTGCTAGGCAACCTGAACAGCGCGACGAAGGCAAGACCGTCCTATTTCACAAGCCTCTCACTTCCGCACTTCTCATACTTATAGTACGCACCGTGCGTAGTGCGCGTACTTCAAGCGTGCAGACCCTGAATTGGGACACAGCCTAGTGGTGCCGAGCTGGCGCACCGAGTAGTTCCTGTTACCTGCTGTGTGTCTGTTTTTACAGGTAAGCTGGGTTCCAAATAATACATATGTGATAGACAACAGTAGCAATCGAAAAGCTAGAGAGCCAGTTCACGAGTTTAAGGGTTGATAGCGACGAACCACCACCAGCTGTTGCTAAAAGCACCTTTGTTAGCTAGCAAAGTATTTACAAATAATTCTCCCGTTCATTGATCTGAGCATGCGCAGAATGATCCACAGCGCTCCTTTGATCTTCTCGAACGATCATCGTGAGGTCACGGCGACATCACAATGATCCTTTGAGAAGATCAAAGGATCATTGTTTTGTCACAGCGACATCGCATTCTCTGCCACGCCCACCGAGTCTATAAATAGGAGCTCGTTCAACAGTTTACAGCAGAAAGAGACAGTTGTTTGAGACACAGCTACCCTTTGAGCTTTAACCCTTTACAAAAATGTCACAGGGAGATCGGTCAAACCCACTGCAGCGTACGAGAGAGCAACTCCGGCATCAAAACGCACGACTCATTGAACAAAACACACGACTCATCGAAGAACACGCACGAGTGACTGAAATGTGCACAGAATTCAGTCACGATGTCACACAACTCGGTCAAGAAAACACCAGTCTGTCAGGGTCCTGAGTTGGAGTGACCCAGGGTCCCCGAGCAGTTATGAACTATATTGTGTTATGTATTTGTTATTCTATGCTTCTGTTTGGTGTTCCACTTATTGTGTGTGTAGACAGGGTGTCTGTATGTGTGCGTATATGTGTGTGGATGTCAAGCACCTGCAGGCCTGATGGGTGTGGTCCCACTAGAGGATTGGCCACGCCTGAAGCCCCACACACACCTGCTGCTGATCAGGCTCGTCGGGGAGCTATTTAAGAATCCGATTGAGCTCCCACCAACGCAGGATCATTGTGTGGGACTTCCTGTCAGTTCTCGAGCTGGTCTGTTTGTGAGTGTGAGCTTACCAGTGTAATTGAGGTTGCTGAAGGATATAAAAAAAACAACAACAGCAATAGAATAATATTAAACACAAAGTGAACCCGTCTTCCTTCATTAAATAGGTTCTTTTAGATGTTAAGGAGGAATTGACTTAACCAGGCTGGCGGAGAATGAAGACAACCGGACACCTGCAGCAGATGGGGAATCAGTGAACTTTTATTGAGACAGAGACAATCTCTCAACACAGCTCACATCAGGAGATTCCTAATATTTGCTGTAAGGATGGGTATATATTCTCTAAAACTTACAGGAGGGGGTTGTGAGGAAAGTGCTGCATTAGCAGAAAAACAACTCCATAAAAGGAAATCGGCCTTGGGTGTTCTAGTCTCTTCGCTTGCAGATATCTTCCACCTGCAGGATGAGGCGATCGCTTCTTATCGCTCTCAAGGCCAAAGTCGTGAGCACACATTTTATTACACAGTTGCACAGTAACTTTAAAGCTGAACAATATTTAAAGCTGAATAATGTTTGATCAGATTATATTTTCTTCAAATCCCCCTTTTGACCCATCTTAAATGGGTCAACACACAAAAATAAGTAACATTCAAAGGAACACAGAGACGTGTCGAAGCCTGGCTCGAAAAACTCCTCGGGTCTTATCATTTGTCTTTATCTGTCATTGCAGATGAGGAGAAAAGAGTCCAGGCACCACCCTGCCCAGGGGTCGGCTGCAAGCAGTCTCGGTTCCCGATGAAAGCAGTAACAGCTGTCCTGCACAAAAGGATACAACGAGTCAGTGCAACCAGGGTAGTGACACAAAATTAACAGTACAGTTCCTGTAACCCAACAACCAAAAAGCATAAGTAATGATAAAAATGTGGAGAGTACAGAGTATACTATAATAATGAGAGATATAAACGTGAAAATGTGAAAGAATAAATCAACCGTAAAATAAACCCAGAACGGTAACTGCTAAGGACATTCAAAAGTGAATATGGTAAAACGTGAGGAAGGGGTGTGGAAAAAAAACAATTTATATCCAGTGGTGGGAGTACACATTCGCTCAGGCTTAAGTCCGGAGACCCTGAGAACATCGCTTAACCCTCACAACCCGACCAGACACAGTTCAACCAGATATATCCTTCAAGAGGAAGTGGGTGAGGGAAACAATTAATAACAAGTCTAATACAAAACACCACAGAGAAACAACCATTCTAGAAACATTTAAACAAGAGAAAGACGATAATGTTCGTCACCCTCACGATCAGAGTTTTCATCATCCGTTGGCGAGGAGGTGGGCAAGACCCTAGGGGCTACATTTGTCAGATTGGGACTGTCAGAAGGGGGCGAAGCTTTTGAACTTGAAGGTGTCAGAAGTGTCGGGGGCCCTTCACAGATCAGGATTATGCCAATGGGAATGAGACCCAGGGCCAGGAAGCAAACAAAGACGCAACATCTTTGCCTGCCTGTCATTTCAGGGGGAAAGGGCCAAGACATGTTTACTTAGCTTGGATGTCTTCTAATAGAGGATGATGGGGCAGAGAAAGGTGGTCCAGTTCCCCCCACCTCGCCAAGGGCGTGTTCTAGGAGTTAAAGAGCAACAAAAAGTATCAGTGACACAACTTTAAATGAGCTTTTAGCGGTTAAAACTATTGCAATGTAAAATGTAAATCTTAAAAACTCAAGCCAATATAAAAGCAAAGTCATAAAAGATGTTAAAAATAGAAAAATAAAAATGTTTAGTTCAGTATGAAGAACACCCCCTTTTGTAACCAGCCGGCTTGTAGGTTGAGCTTTGGCTCCCTCAAGTGGTTGGTGATGCTGTTGCAGCTCCTTCTGACAGGTCCTTCTGCACCTCTCTCAAGGTTCTTCCTGGTTCGGTGGCAGCAGCGCACTGTGTGTAATGAAACCAGGTGTCACCTTTCCCTTCGAGCCTGACAGCGTGGGAGGTCCGCTCTGTTATGCGGTAAGGGCCTGTCCAGCGAGGCTCAGCCCACTTTCTCTTTGTGACTTTCAGGAGGACGTAGTCCATTCCAGGTGTAGCCGCCTCTTTCAGCTCTTGCTGGTTTCTTTCAGCGACCTGTGAGGAATACTGGGCAACAAAACTGCGGAGCATGTTATAATATGTCCTCGGATCGAGGTCTGAATCAGCTTCATCCGACATTAACAGGCGAGAGGAGGGGCCAGGAAAAGGCCTGCCATGCTCCAACTCAAATGGAGTGTAACCAGAGGTTTGATTTACTGAGCATCTTATGGACATTAATGCAAGAGGCAATGCCTTAACCCAATCTAATTTGGTCTGTGCACAGATTTTAGCCAATTTAGTTTTTAGAGTTTGATTCATCCTTTGCATTTTACCACTGCCACCTTAACAGGTAACAACAGTGCTTCCGCTAATTCCCTCATTTCTATCTCATGTTTAATAGGCTTTCCGCTGGCTGTCAAAAAACCAGCTCTTAGCCACTGCTTGAGCTCCACATGCACTGCTCCCACAGCATAAGCTGAATCACTGTATATATTCACTTTCTGTCCCTTTCCCATCCTTAAGGCTTCAATCACCGCTCTCAGTTCAGCTCTCTGTGCAGACTGTTGTCCTGTCAACTGCTCTGCCTTCACTGTTTTCCATCTCATGTCTGTCTGTTCCACTATTGCCCATGCAGCCTTCAACATTCCACTTTCAGTTCTGAAACAACATCCATCTGTGAACCAATCTTTTTCTGCATCCATTAGAGGTTCTGCCTGCAAATCTGGCCTGATTTTCTCCTGTACCTGCACAACCTCTTCACACATATGTGGTTCCCCCGATCCCATGTGATCAGCCATGTTTATGCCTTCATGTGAGTAGGTGATGTGTGGTGCTTCCAAAATGGTACTGAGGCGTCTCTGCCTGAGTGAAGTGAGTGTGAAGGCCTGTGAGGAGACGTAGGCCACCACACTGTGTGATGTCAAAATTTTTAGTGGGTGGTTCATCACTATGTGTGCTGTTTTCTGAATGATTTTTGCAAGTCCAGAAACGTGTTGTGTGCACGGTGGGTGGCGTTTTTCAGTGTTGTCAAGCATTACGCTTACATATGTCAACACTTTTCTCTCTCCCCCTTTTTTCTGGAACAGGATACCATTGATATGGGTTCCAGTTCCAGAAACATCAAGATGAAAAGGCAAAGCATAATCCGGCACAGCAAGGTCAGAGGCGACAGAAAGCTGTTGCTTTAACCCTATAAACGCCTGTTCTGTTTCTGTAGTCCATGAGAGGGGAGCAGAGAGGTTTCTCATGCCTTGTTCATTTACCAAAACGCGCAAAGGGGAAGTAAGGCCAACATAGTCTGGGATAGGTGTTTGCTCTAAATCTGGACGTTGTGCTGTGGATTCCTGTATACGTGTCATGCAGTCATGATCGTCAAGCCTGTCTGAGCCATCCTGTCGGTCAGAAGAACACAGCATAGGATCAATAAATGTGCTCGCGAATCACCTGTGCTGCTCGCTTTTATAGTGAGATTTGCATATGTTGTTTAGTTATGTTTGCTATAATGGTCGTGACCTGGTGATTGGTGTGTAGAATAGTGTCATGTGAGAGTGTGAGCTTCTCGCAGTCCCTTATCATGATAGAGCAAGCTGCTACTGCCCTCAGGCAGGCCGGCATTCCCTGAACAATTCAGGCAGCACCTTTGAGTGGCGGAGGTCAGCACTCCCTGTAATGCATTGAAAGAGGCAGTCATTTCTGTGGACCACAGTATTCGAGGAGGCTTGTCTTTTTTACAACAGTCACGCAGAATGTGGTCATGAAAAGAACAGTCTGGTATCCACTGTCTGCAATAGTTCACCATGCCTAAGAAGGACGACATTTCCTTCTGTGTAGTGGGACGAGGGACAGAGGTCACAGCTTTGACCCTGTCTGCAGTCATGGAACGTTTTCCGTGAGACAGTGTGAATCCCAAATATTGAACAGAAGTCTGACAGTACTGCATTTTCTTTGCATATGCTTTGTGGCCAGTCTTTTGGAGGTGCTGGAGAAGCATGTGTGTAGCAGTTTGACATAGTTTTTCACTTTCAGCACAGAGGAGGAGGTCATCCACATGTGGATCAGAGTACAGCCCTCAGGAGGAGTAAAGCTGTCCAGGGTAGCACGGATCACCATTGAGAAAGCAGCAGGGCTGTCCATCATGCCTTGAGGCAGACGAGTGCAAGTGTACTGCTTATTTCTATGTGTAAATGCAAATAACGGCTGTGTATCTACATGCACAGGCACTGAGAAAAAGGCAGAGCATAAATCCACCACGGTAAAATGTGTATGCAATGTATGTCAATATGCTGTGAACATCTGAAACGAGAGGTGGCAGAGGAATGTTGACTGCATTAATTTGCCTTAAGTCTTGTATGAAACGCCATACGCCAGGTTTGTTAGGCTTTGGCACAGGATTGACAGGAGTGTGGGCTTTATTGCTCCTGTAGTCAATAAATCTCCTATCATGACATCTAGAGCTGCGGCTTTTTCCGTGGAAAGGGGACATTGCCTGACATATACTCGCTTTTTGTTTTTTTAGCTGTGCGTGCTTATCTGCTTCCTTTCTGTGTCTCACCCCGCTCATCACACCTGCACCTGCTGCTGCTGAGTTGGCTTCTTCCTCTTTCTCTTTTGCCTGCATAGCCTTATTCTGCCAAATTATTCCCCAATTACCACTACTCCCCTCGTTCTTTCCCTTTTCTTTCATTAACCTTTCAGCTGTTTTCCTCAATGACTCTTTCTGCTTTTTTGCTTCTTTAGGCTGGTGTGTGGAGTTGATGACTGTCTCAACACATGTTAATTGTTCTCCCAATGTGCTAAGAATAACACCGGGACCCCAACCATCATCATTAGTTTCTCGATCTAATTCTCCATCCATTTTACTGTCAATGGAGGAGTGTTCTTTTATTGATTTTAAAGGAGAATTTGGGCCAGCTGGGTTTCTGCCTCTGTTAGGCACTAACAGCTGGGGCGCTGCTTTAAAGGTGAGTCAGCACTGAAATATCCCTTCAGGTGTTACCAAGCTTCTACCAAACCGGAGTCTGGCGGGTAACCTTGCCTAGAGCTTCCTGATAGGGGTGCTAGTTGGTTGTCACCTTGTTCACACGTCTCATTCACACTTCATACATTACCTGCAGTCACTCATTACCCTCCTTATGTATGTAATAAATGTGTAAAAAAAAAAATTCTATGTGTGGTGTATTATTTTAACCAAAAGAGGAACCTAGTTCCTTTAATTGTGTAATCTGTGAACAACGGAGAACCAAACTGTCCTGCCCAGTGTTCCACAGCAAGCATTCAGCGTGTATTTATGTGTGTCCAATATCAAACAGAACATCAAAACATTTAAAACACTAAAATCATCGGGGTTTTAAGAAGAGATCCGTTTTCTCCTATTGATCAAAGGGACCCCTCCTTTGGACTCCAACCAGTACTTCTCCTTTTTAAGTTTTAGAGGATCTTTTCTAATAAAGTCCTCTGGGCCTTCCTAACCCTTCTGTAGTTTAGAGAATATTACTAAAAAATATTCTCAAGGCCTTTAACCTTTTAATTTGTTTAGAAAGGCGTTACTAATAAACCCTTTCAAGGTCCCAGACCTGCACTGAGGTATTTATCCGACACCGGAGAGCAACCCGTCGGCTGCAACCGTGGTCAGACCTCAGTTCACTCTTATCTTTATTCACTTATTCACTTATTTCTTATTCACTTATCTCTTATTCACTTGTCTGATTCTCAACAAGCCTTAAGTAAGCCAGACAATTTTGGTTATGAATTACTAGGAGTTTGGACACTAAGTATTTTTATAATGTTCAATATAGCAGAAATAAAAGGTCTGCTTACCTTGTTTTTGTGTGCACACAGCTTTTGTCCAAACTCCGTTCACTCAGACCACTGCCGATGTCCTCCCACCCGTTCCAGTTTGGCCTGGAGCGGATCCTGTTCCGTGACGCCAATTGAAGGATATAAAAAAAACAACAACAGCAATAGAATAATATTAAACACAAAGTGAACCCGTCTTCCTTCATTAAATAGGTTCTTTTAGATGTTAAGGAGGAATTGACTTAACCAGGCTGGCGGAGAATGAAGACAACCGGACACCTGCAGCAGATGGGGAATCAGTGAACTTTTATTGAGACAGAGACAATCTCTCAACACAGCTCACATCAGGAGATTCCTAATATTTGCTGTAAGGATGGGTATATATTCTCTAAAACTTACAGGAGGGGGTTGTGAGGAAAGTGCTGCATTAGCAGAAAAACAACTCCATAAAAGGAAATCGGCCTTGGGTGTTCTAGTCTCTTCGCTTGCAGATATCTTCCACCTGCAGGATGAGGCGATCGCTTCTTATCGCTCTCAAGGCCAAAGTCGTGAGCACACATTTTATTACACAGTTGCACAGTAACTTTAAAGCTGAACAATATTTAAAGCTGAATAATGTTTGATCAGATTATATTTTCTTCATTGCTAACGAGTTGGGAACACACGGGAATGTATTGTTGTGTATCAGTTTCGTCACTGTAAATAAACGCACTGTTTGCACACAAAGCTCCGCACCTGGGTCCTCATTCCCCTTCATCCCCACGGTCTGTGCTAAATACCGTATTTCTGCTAAATCATACTATTTCTGCTTAATTATAGTCTTTTTGTTAAATTATTCTATTTCTGTTACTTTATAGGATTTGTGATGAATACAGTATTTCTACAAAATCATAGTATTTTTGCTACTTTTAAATTTTTGTGCTAAGTACCCTATTTCTGCTAAAACATACTATTTCTGCTTAATTATAGTTGTTTTTGTTAAATTATTCTATTTCTGTTACTTTATAGGATTTGTGCTAAATATAGGATTTCTACTAAATTAAAGTATTTCTACCAAATCATAGTATTTCTGCTACTTTTTAATGCCTGTGTAAAATACTGTATTTCTGCTGAATAATAGTATTCCTGCTAAATCATAGCATTTCTGCTACTTTAAAATTTTTGTGCTAAATACCGTATTTCTGCTGAAACATACTATTTCTGCTTAATTATAGTGTTTTTGTTAAATTATTCTTATTCTGTTTCCTTAATAGGATTTGTGCTAAATATAGTATTTCTGCAAATTAAAGTATTTCTACAAAATCATAGTATTCCTGCTAAATCATAGCATTTCTGCTACTTTAAAATTTTTGTGCTAAATACCGTATTTCTGCTGAAACATACTATTTCTGCTTAATTATAGTGTTTTTATTAAATTATTCTATTTCTGTTACACTTTATAGGATTTGTGCTAAATATAGTATTTCTACTTAATACAGTATTTCTGCTAAATCATGGAATTTCTGCTACTTTAAAATTTTTGTGCTAAATACCGTATTTCTGCTAAATCATACTATTTCTGCTTAATTATAGTCTTTTTGTTAAATTATTCTATTTCTGTTACTTTATAGGATTTGTAATGAATACAGTATTTCTACAAAATCATAGTATTTTTGCTACTTTTAAATTTTTGTGCTAAGTACCGTATTTCTGCTAAAACATACTATTTCTGCTTAATTATAGTTGTTTTTGTTAAATTATTCTATTTCTGTTACTTTATAGGATTTGTGCTAAATATAGGATTTCTACTAAATTAAAGTATTTCTACCAAATCATAGTATTTCTGCTACTTTTTAATGCCTGTGTAAAATACTGTATTTCTGCTGAATAATAGTATTCCTGCTAAATCATAGCATTTCTGCTACTTTAAAATTTTTGTGCTAAATACCGTATTTCTGCTGAAACATACTATTTCTGCTTAATTATAGTGTTTTTGTTAAATTATTCTTATTCTGTTTCCTTAATAGGATTTGTGCTAAATATAGTATTTCTGCAAATTAAAGTATTTCTACAAAATCATAGTATTCCTGCTAAATCATAGCATTTCTGCTACTTTAAAATTTTTGTGCTAAATACCGTATTTCTGCTGAAACATACTATTTCTGCTTAATTATAGTGTTTTTATTAAATTATTCTATTTCTGTTACACTTTATAGGATTTGTGCTAAATATAGTATTTCTACTTAATACAGTATTTCTGCTAAATCATGGAATTTCTGCTACTTTAAAATTTTTGTGCTAAATACCCTATTTCTGCTAAATCATACTATTTCTGCTTAATTATAGTGTTTCTGTTAAATTATACTATTTCTGTTACTTTATAGGATTTGTGCTAAATATAGTATTTCTGCTAAATTAAAGTATTTCGACCAAATCATAGCATTTCTGCTACTTTTATATTTTTGTGCTTAATACCGTATTTCTGCTAAATCATACTACTTCTGCGTAATTATAGTTTCTGCCAAATCATAGCATTTCAGCTACTTTATAGGATTTTTGCTAAATATAGCATTTCTGCTAAATCATAGAATTTCTGCTATTTTTTAATTTTTGTGCTAAATACCGTATTTCTGCTAAATTATACTATTTCTGTTACTTTGTAGGATTTGTGCTAAATATAGTATTTCTGCTTAATTATAGTGTTTCTGCTAAATCATAGTATTTCTGCTACTTTAAAGGATTTGTGCTAAATACCGTATTTCTGCTAAATCATAGTATTTCAACCAAATCATAGTATTTCTGCCAAATAATAGTATTTCTGCTAAGTTATTACGTTTGTCTTAAGTCACAAAATTTTTCCTAACATTTTATGTTAACGCTCCATGTCATGACTTTGCAGACAGCCTGTGTCTCTTTCTGTGTGAGCACTGACTGAGCAAGGGATGCAGCTGCATTGACAGGAACAACTACACAGCCTGATGAAGCAGACAGAAGCAGCAGCTCTGATTGGTGGATTCAAATTGAGCAAATCCAGGCTGTTTGACTGCCATAGATACAGCTGAAAACATAAAGCTGAAAATAGCTGAAGAAGCTGAAGTCAGTATTTGAAAAAGTTTTTGAACTTCTAATAACTTTACAGAAGCACCTCTTTGTGTGTGTGTGTTTATAATTTTGTGTTTCTGCCGGGTGTTCTTTCTTGTTTTTCTAAAGTTTGTGCCACTTTGCCTTAGTAGCGCAACAAGTAATTTTGAGTGAATTTTACCTTTGGTTAGCTTTTCCAGCTGGGAATATTGATTTTCCAATATTCCTGCTAAGTTACTTCTTTCCTACTCTATGAGGACTGGCACATTCAAATCGACATCTCAGGGCCTGCACGACTTCCCAGGAGCCAATCGTTTGTGAGGGCAGTATTGTGGAAATGACACAGTCTTCACCAGTGGGGATAGTTACAAAGCTTTCTTCGTTATGAATTAGTGATACATGTTTTTATTGAACATTTGAAGATTAAAAAAAAAAAAACTCTTGTAGAGGACATGAAGTCAGAGATAGAAACGACAAGGAGCAGGTGCATCTAGTACAGGTAGAGCTGCTGCAAAAACCCACTGAGCCCAGCAGCCAGCGTAACAAATTCTGGATTTTTGGCTTTTAGTTAGCAGTTAGCATTAGCAGCACATGCTGCGCACTGTGACTCACAGACATGGTCCCAGGTCAGCCCTGACTTTGTGTTACACTAATCCTAAAGTAGTAATGGTATTTCTAACCACTGATATACCACAACTTTATCCTTTCAACAGCTTCTGAAAGTTAGGGGACCTAGTGTTGCAGCCCCTGGCCAGTGTTGCCAACTCCTCGGTTAGGAAAATCGCTATTGGCTTTCCTAAAAGTCTCTAGAAGTTGCTAAAAGACACCATCGCCTAATTTTTCCACGTTGTAGGTGAGAAAAAAAAAGAAGAGACATAAAGTGAGTAAAAAATGCCCTAAATGCATTTAGAAGTGACTTAGAACTACAAATTAAATTTTTTTTTAGTGATTATTGGTTTTTATTTGGGTTTTTTTTTATGTCACAATTCCATCCCTACTCCTTCATCTGTGTTGGACTGGCAAAAGTGACCCGAAATAGGCACTCTGGTGGAGTTACTTTGTGTGTGTGTGTGTTTTTAAACCTTGTGATCCACAAAACAACATAAGAGTAAAGGAAGAATTGACTGTGTTACAGTCAGTGTGGGAGCAGCGGCTTCGCTCATGCGCGGTTCATTTGCAGTTTGGACGCACAGGTGGGAACTAGTGATGGGATTTCCGGCTCTTTTTAGAGAACCGGCTTTTTCGGCTCGGCTCACTAAAAAGAGCCGGCTCTTTTGGCTCCCAACCGGCTCTTCAGGTTGTTTTGTTGCTTTAAATAATTTATTATTAACAATAATATAAAATTATGCACAAAAGGAGTTACTAATGGTAAACAAAAAAGTGGTTTTATTTATATATGTTTATATATAAATATATGTGGTGGCCCCTAGAGACAAAACACGTACAAACTCCAAAACACATTTTTAGCGTTAACTGAACTTCCAAAACAGAGCTACCTAGATCAGTTAAATTACACAATTGAAAGCATGTGTGTATTGTTTGTGTATTTATACACAAGCACTCATTCAGATAATTTAAAACAAATGTTCATTTACCTGTTACTACCACACACCAAATCTGGTCGTTGGTACTTCCTGGCTTGTGTAGCCTCTAGGTAACAAAAGTTCAACACTGCGCACGAGCATCCTGGAGCACTTCTGTTGTCTTTTGTACGTGTTTTTAGTTTTTACGTGCTTCTGAGTTTTTCCTGTGTTTTGGAGTTTGTACGTGCTATGGAGTTTTTACGTTTTTTCGAGTTTTTCCGTGTTTTGGAGTTTGTACATGCTTTGTCTCTAGGGGCCACCGTAAATATACTTTTATTTATTCACTCCACATAAAATGTAATAAATAAATCATATAATACAAAAACCAACATTTCAACTTTTAACTATTTAAATTTTCAGCTTTTTCCTTTTACAAATTTAAAGTGAAACAACACAATATAATTAAATATAAATTAAAATATGAAAACAAAAAGAACATTCACCTTCTCTGTCATATGGGCCCGCATGAATAAACTTTCTGAATCCTTTATCATCTGCAACTGAAAATAGTTGTGGATGATTAGTATTAGTGATGTGCGGATTGATCCTGAAATATCGATTCCTCCGATACCAGTCATTTATGTTGTAGAATCGATTCTCACATTAAAATATCGATATTTTTTAGTAATTTAGGGTTAATTTGTAGTTTATCATTAACAGCAACGTAGTGGAAAGAAACTATAACATTCGGATTGTCTACATTCAAAGGATTCAATTCAATTCAATTCAATTTTATTTATATAGCGCCAAATCACAACAAAAGTCGCCTCAAGGCGCTTCATAGATACAGAGAAAAACCCAACAATCATATGACCCCCTATGAGCAAGCACTTTGGCGACAGTGGGAAGGAAAAACTCCCTTTTAACAGGAAGAAACCTCCGGCAGAACCAGGCTCAGGGAGGGGCGGCCATCTGCTGCGACCGGTTGGGGTGAGAGAAGGAAGACAGGATAAAGACATGCTGTGGAAGAGAGACAGAGGTTAATAACAGATATGATTCAATGCAGAGAGGTCTATTAATACATAGTGAGTGAGAAAGGTGACTGGAAAGGAAAAACTCAATGCATCATGGGAATCCCCCGGCAGCCTACATCTATTGCAGCATAACAAAGGGAGGATTCAGGGTCACCTGGTCCAGCCCTAACTATATGCTTTAGAAAAAAGGAAAGTTTTAAGCCTAATCTTAAAAGTAGAGATAGTGTCTGTCTCCCGAATCCAAACTGGAAGCTGGTTCCACAGAAGAGGGGCCTGAAAACTGAAGGCTCTCCCTCCCATTCTACTTTTAAATACTCTAGGAACAACAAGTAGGCCTGCAGAGCGAGAGCGGAGCGCTCTAATAGGGTGATATGGTACTACAAGGTCATTAAGATAAGATGGGGCCTGATTATTTAAGACCTTGTATGTGAGGAGCAGGATTTTGAATTCAATTCTGGATTTAACAGGAAGCCAATGAAGGGAAGCCAAAACAGGAGAAATATGCTCTCTCTTTCTGGTCCCTGTCAGGACTCTTGCTGCAGCATTTTGGATTAGCTGAAGGCTTTTCAGTGAGTTTTTTGGACATCCTGATAATAATGAATTACAGTAGTCCAGCCTGGAAGTAATAAATGCATAAACTAGTTTTTCAGCGTCACTCTGAGACAGGATATTTCTAATTTTAGAGATGTTGCGCAAATGGAAGAAAGCAGTCTTACATATTTGTTTAATATGTGCGTTGAAGGACATGTCCTGGTCAAAAATGACTCCAAGGTTCCTCACAGCGTTACTGGAGGCCAAGGTAATGCCATCCAGAGTAAGAATCTGATTAGATACCATATTTCTAAGATTTTCAGGGCCGAGTACAATAACCTCAGTTTTATCTGAATTAAGAAGCAGAAAGTTAGCGGCCATCCAGGTCTTTATGTCTTTAAGACATTCCTGCAGTTTAACTAATTGGTGTGTGTTATCTGGCTTCATGGACAGATAGAGCTGGGTGTCATCTGCATAGCAGTGAAAATGTATGCTATGTCTTCTAATGATACTGCCTAAGGGAAGCATGTATAATGTAAACAGAATTGGTCCTAGCACTGAACCCTGTGGAACTCCATAATTAACCTCAGTGTGTGAAGAGGACTCTCCATTTACATGCACGAATTGGAGTCTGTTAGATAGATATGATACAAACCACTGCAGCGCAGTACTTGTAATACCTACAGCATGTTCTAATCGCTCTAATAGGATATTATGATCAACAGTATCGAACGCTGCACTGAGGTCTAGCAGGACAAGCACAGAGATGAGTCCACTGTCAGAGGCCATAAGAAGATCATTTGTAACCTTCACTAAAGCTGTTTCTGTGCTGTGCTGAGCTCTGAAACCTGACTGAAACTCTTCAAATAAACCATTCCTCTGCAGATGATCTGTTAGCTGTTTGACAACTACTCTTTCAAGGATTTTTGATATGAAAGGAAGGTTGGAGATTGGCCTATAATTAGCTAAGACTGCTGGGTCTAGAGATGGCTTTTTGAGTAAAGGTTTAACTACAGCCAGCTTGAAGGCCTGTGGTACATAGCCGATTATTAGAGATAGGTTGATCATATTTAAGATCGAAGAATTAATTAATGGCAGGACTTCTTTGAGCAGTTTTGTAGGAATGGGGTCTAAAAGACACGTTGATGGTTTGGAGGAAGTAATTATTGAAGTTAACTCAGAAAGATCAATTGGAGAAAAAGAGTCTAACTTAATATCAATGGTACTAAGAGTAGCTGTAGATAATATTACATCTGTGGGATGATTATTGGTAATTTTTTCTCTAATGATAAAAATTTTATTTGTGAAGAAGTTCATGAAGTCATTACTAGTTAACGTTAAAGGGATGGTTGGCTCAAAAGAGCTCTGACTTTTTGTCAGCCTGGCTACAGTGCTGAAGAGAAACCTAGGGTTGTTCTTATTTTCTTCAATCAGTGATGAATAGTAAGATGTTCTGGCTTTGCGGAGGGCTTTCTTATAAAGCAGCAAACTATTTCTCCAGGCTAAATGATGATCCTCTAGATTTGTGACACGCCATTTCCTCTCCAGATTACGAGTCATCTGCTTTAGGGTACGTGTTTCAGAATTATACCACGGAGTCAGGTACTTCTGATTTGAGGCCTTAGTTTTCACAGGAGCTACAGTATCCAGAGTCGTACGTAGTGAGGAGGTGAAATTATTAACAAGATAATCGACCTCTGTTGGGGTAGCGTTCAGATAGCTGCTTTGCTCTGTGTTGGTACAGGGCATTGGAGATGATAACAGTGGGTGGATTATATTCTTAAACTTAGTTACAGTGCTTTCAGAAAGACATCTACTTTGATAAAGTCTACTCTTCACCGCTGTGTAATCAATTATTGTAAAAGTAAATGTTATCAGGAAATGATCAGACAGGAGAGGGTTTTCAGGAAACACTGTTAAATGTTCAGGTTCGATGCCATATGTTAAAACAAGATCTAGAGTGTGATTAAAGTGGTGGGTGGGTTCTTTTACATTTTGAGAGAAGCCAATTGAGTCTAATAACAGACTAAATGCCATGTTGAGGCTGTCATTTTTAGCATCTACATGGATGTTAAAATCACCCACAATAATTATTTTATCTGAGCTCAGAACTAAATTAGATATAAAGTCTGAGAAATCAGACAGAAACTCTGTGTAAGGCCCAGGTGGACGATAGATGATAACAAGTAAGACTGGTTTCTGAGTTTCACAGCTGGGGTGGACAATGTTAAGCATCAGGCTTTCAAATGAATTAAAAGTCTGTCTTGGTCTTTCATTAATTAATAGGCTGGTGTGAAAAATTGCTGCCACACCGCCCCCCCGGCCTGTGCTTCGAGATTTCTGGTAGTTAGAATGGCTCGGGGGTGTTGATTCATTTAAACTAACATAATCATCCTGCTGCAACCAGGTTTCTGTAAGGCAGAGTAAATCAATTTGTTGATCAATTATTAAGTCATGTACTAACAGAGACTTGGAGGAGAGAGACCTAATATTTAATAATCCACATTTCACTGTTTTACTCTTTGGTTCAGATGTGGATACTGTATTGTTCTTTCTTTGTGATTGTTTATGTTTAAGTTGTTTGTTGCTGGTTTTTAGTTTGTTTTTTGTCTGTTTGGAAGCTGACACAGTCTCTATGGAGATGGGTTTTTGGGGGGGTAGCAGGAGGAGAGAAGCTGCAGAGAAGCGTGTAAGACTGCAACTCTGCTTCCTGGTCCCAACTCTGGATAGTCATATTTTGGGGGGTTTAATAAATTTGTCCATATTTCTAGAAATGAGAGCTGCTCCATCCAAAGTGGGATGGATGCCGTCTCTCCTAACAAGACCAGGTTTCCTCCAGAAGGTTTGCCAATTATCTATGAAGCCCACATCGTTTCTGGGACACCACTCAGACAGCCAGCAATTTAAGGAGAACATGCGGCTAAACATGTCACTCCTGGTCTGATTGGGGAGGGGACCAGAGAAAAGGATCTACTTGCTCTTCCGCCTTTCATAGTCATGTGCGAAATACGGCTGTATAAATGTCTCGCAGCCCCTTGGCGCGCGCACTCACAACAATGGCTGAGCCTAATTGTGCGGACGTATTTTACCTCCACAAACAGCTGAGACGTGGTTTGGATACATGTGGCAAAAAAGTGCTCCACGAGTGAGGTGTTGTGGCTATACTTTCCCAACCTTGAGACCTCAGAATTAGGGAGACAATCAAAAGGGCACATTTTACAGTGTTTATTTATCGGATAAAATACGTTAAATGTCACCATCACCGAAACAGCGGGGGTGTCCAAATTCAGAGGCTGCTTCCACCTGAGGACCCGGCCTTCGCGGTCTAAAGAAAGCCAGGTAGTACGTCACGAGTTCCCTCGGTGGAGTGAAACTCTGCCGTCTGTTCCTTGCTATCTAAAATATAACCGGGCGCTGACGTAAACTCTCGACCGTCTCACACTTTCTTTAATTAGTTTTCTGTTTGATGTTTATTCAGCTGTGTGAAAACCCCGGAGGAACCCACCCGAGGGATTAATAAAGTTTAATTTAATCTAATCTAATAACTTTAATCTCAGCCAAACAGATTTACTCACGAACAAATAAAACACTGAAAAAGCCAAACAATAACATTTTTAAGTTATCAAAGTGACTTATATATCATGTTTAACCCGAGTAGTGAAAGACCGCGGGGGTTTGAAGACGATGTGTCGGCTCAGATATTTGAAGTTTACACAGCTACATTCTCACCTGAAAATATGTCAAAAGTTGTTTTTTTCTTTTTGCGACCCAGAAAGAGAAATAAGAGTGATATTAAAACTAAGTAGCTGCCGCCATTGTTGGAAACTGGAATTGGCTCGGCGGCGCTATGAATTCTGCGATATGGTTTTTCAATTTTGTTGTCCAGGTGGAAATTCGGGAGAATGGTGGCTCCGGGATTCTCCCGGAAAAATCGAGAGGGTTGGCATGTATGGTTGTGGCAATATCACTAACCTTGTCAAACACCTCAGAGTAAATCATATCACAGAATATGACGAGTGTATGTTGAGACGAACTGAAGAGGAGGACAGGACAGGTGCTGCTAGGGCGAGACAGACGTCTCTCATGGAGTCCTTTAGTGCTGCAGGCAGGCAAGGTGTTCAAATAGCGCACAACTTCAGTTTTTTTATTTCTATATGATGAGCTCTGCATTATTAAGTGATAAGAACAAGTAATCTGATGTCCTGTAATCATTATGACGCTATAATTTGAGATACAATAAATAAAATACGCTGTTTCCGGGCCGGCTAATAATAACGGTGACATTTAACCAGGGCTATGCAGAGAGGTTTAAAGGGGCGGTGCTCAAAGTTAAAAAGGGGCACATTGAACCAGGCTGAATAACAACAACACACATTCATCAAGAATCTAATATGGGCAACAAGGCAAAGCAAACGTAGCCGATGCTTTACCTGATGGGTACAATGTTGCTGTTGAGGGTGCTATGGATAGTGCTGGAGGGCAGGGCTGTGTTGATCTGAGACTGTAAACATTAAAAAGTCCATAGGAGAGATGGTAGCTGTGTCATGAGATAATAACAAAATGCAAAGATTGGTGACAGCGCTTGGAACCATAAGGCAACAAAAAACTGTGAGAAATAATTTAGGCTCTGCCTGTGAATCACTCTTTGCTTCTCTTCTTCCTTCCTTCTATCATTTCATATATCACTCTCCACTTGCTGTCTATCTGAGAACAAGGCACAACTTGCTATTGCAATAAACTATAATCTAATTATCCACACCTAACAACTCCTGCACTTAATCTATAATAAAATGATGACAGAAAAATGTTATAGCACTGCCTTTAGTAGCCTCACACAGCTCCTACTGTTTCCTCCTCATGTCCTTACCAGGCATGTCTGGACAATGTTATATCATGAGTAATATTTTTTTTTAAAAATCCATCTAAATAAAACACACACATGCACACACAATGACATTTTAGACCTTCTTCAGAATACTGTATATACTATGGGCATCATGGTGCTGATCCAGAATCCTTACATTATTATTTATTACTAGAGCTACAATAATAAAGCAATGAGGAGGGGGAAGTAATAAATATGAAATAATGTATTTATGATGAGGGCAGCACGGTGGCACGGTGGTTAGCACTGTTGCCGCACAGCAAGAAGGTCCTGAGTTCAATTCCAACATCAGGCCGGGTCTTTCTGTGTGGAGTTTGCATGTTCTCCCCGTGTTTGCGTGGGTTCTCTCCGGGTACTCTGGCTTCCTCCCACCGTCCAAAGACATGCAGCTTGAGGGGATAGGTTAATTGGATAATCCAAATTGTCACTAGGTGTGAATGTGAGTGCAAATGGTTGTTTGTCCCTGTGTGTCGGCCCTGCGACAGACTGGCGACCTGTCCAGGGTGTACCCCGCCTCTCGCCCTATGACAGCTGGGATAGGCTCCAGCGCCCCCCGCGACCCTGAAAAGGATAAGTGGAAGCGAAAGGATGGATGGATGGTATTTATGATGATTCCATTTGTTTCACTATCCACTCTGTGCAGGGCAAAGCTTATTACATGTTTAAACTGTAGAGATACAATCATTTTACTGCTGTAAAATCCAAATTTTGTCTTATTTAAAATATAAATCTAATATAATCTGCTTCTTAATGCATGTTCTTTAAAATACAGCGTGTGTTTTAATATATTGTAATAATGCATAATTATGTGGACATGCATATTAGATCGTTTTTTAGTGAAATATAATCCCTCCAGAAAGGCAGGAAAAGCCCGGAAACTTACTTTAAAACTAAATATGTTCCCTAAAACGGTGACAGAGCTACAGACCCATGACAGCCTTACACAGGTAGCCAGCAGCTATGACCAGCACTACCTGTGCAGTTAATAAAAGGACAGGTAATGTTTGTCGCGCTGTTGCACACACAGCACGCTCGTTTGTTTCAGTTCGTCAGTTGCAACAAGACAGCTTACCAACGTGTACGTAATAAGCTGATACTCCTGGGTGCTACACACTACAGTGTACGCTGTACACCTACTTACTGGTTGTGTCGCATCAGTCTGTGTCTCTGAGTTAACTTGTGTTTCTCCTGCAGCTCCGGACCACTAAAAATACGCGTGCTCTTTGTGAGTAAGTAACTTGTCTTCACTATGTTCCTATATACAGTGTGGTGCAAAAGTTTGGGCAACCTTATTAATAGTCATTATTTTCCTTTATGAATCGCTGTTACAGTAAAAAAATGTCACTTGCATATATCATATAGGAGACACACGCATTGATATACACTAAATATTTATTTCATGTCTCTTTTGTTGTGTTGCCAATTTATGCACCTGCTTGATTTAGTTTAAACAGTTATTGCACACTTTCTGTAAATCCAGTGAACTTCATTTCACTTCTCAAATATCACTGTGTGTGTCTCCTATATGATATATTTAACTGACAATTTTTATTGTGACAACCAATGATTTGTACAGGAAAATAATTACTTTTCACAATGTTGCCCAAACTTTTGCATCACACTGTATTAGTATGTTTTGTCATTAGTATAATATGAAATAAATTCTACTTGTGTCAAGTCAGGTGCCAATATTTGCTGTGTAGTAGAACTGAGACATTTGTCATTATAAATGTTTATTTGAAAAAATATATAAATTCAGTAACAAAAACATTCAACATAAATATATGAAATTTAACTATTTACAGAGAGACAGGAATAAAAAGGACCCAGCTTGGAGTGGAAGAGCCTCAGGGGAGAAGGAGGAGAAAAATGAGAACATTGTTTCTGCCCTGGAGAGCTGCTGCCTCATCAGAAAACTACTGATCATTAGGGTCCAATGTTTCCAAATTTAACACACCTATGCTGTTTTCAAAAGCTAATTTATAAATTTGAAATTTCACGAATTCTCGTGTCTGAGGCGGCATGCTCTCCAGAGCAGGAACAAGGCTGAGGAGAAAATGCTCTATTGGAGATGGGCGTGGCCTCTTTAGGGACTCAGGATGGCCAGCTCCACCGCCGATGGACCGTCCTGGGACCCGTCTCTCGCCCGCCTTCGAGCTGTCCTCCTCTGTGGGCCTGTAAAACACAGCACAAAACAACACAAAGAAATGAGAAGGAGGCTGCTACTAGATTTTCATTTTCAAAATTGAAAAAAACCAGGATATAAACAGATTGGTTGTAGATATTTAGTAAAGGTGATCACAAGGAAATCCAAGCAAGTAAAAAGCTGTCAGTGCTTGATGTTCATACCTGCGGGTGCAGCAGCAGGAGTGGAGGGACCAGGGACTGGGGAGCCAGGAGAAGCAACAGGGGAGGACTCTGCATGATTACTTGACTCTATCAAGACAATATTAAATGTTAACAGGTTGAAGACAATAATCATAGAGAATATTATATTATTATATACTTATTATTATATACAGTGGTCTCCCATTTATTGCAGCACATGAACAGTAGTCACAGTTCTTACAAGTTGATTCTCAAAGTGCAAACCTTTGTCGATTTTAAAACGTAAAAGTATTATGCCGCGCTTTTTCTCCGTCTGCGGCGCCACTTTTGTGCGCCTTTTTCGCTCCCGGTGCAGGTGTCTATTTCCGAATGAGGGTCATAGTTATGGGTGTTTTTGTGCTGTTTTTTCTATTGGACGTGATGGTTATCAAAACCAAACATGATAAGTTTGACAAGCGCAGGAGACACGACACGGAGGAGATTTGTCATTTGGGCTGCAGAATGCAATGCGCATCGTTGAAAGCTGTACGGTGCAATAAAAAAAATCAGCGAAAAGGCGAAGCGGTGACGGATGAACAGCGGGGCTACTGTATACTGTTTATTAATAAACAAAATATATTCCTGTATGACAACACGCATAAATTAACTGCCTACATTAATTCATTGTAAACATACCTTCTGACTGACACTCCCCTGCTGCCTCTTCGGGCTGTCCCTGGTCCTCGGGGGAGAAGTTCCCCACGGTCCGCACCATATTTCCGCTAGTCTCCCGCGGGGTGAGGAAGGAGTCCAGAAACCCCATGACCGCGAAGAACTTCCATCTCCTCTCCGATCCTGCTGCAGACCCACTCCTCTTCTCCTTCTCTGTCCTCTTCTCCTTATTATAGGTGTCCCTGAGGCTCTTCCACTTTCTCCTGCAGATGTCCTCTGAATAAACGCATTATCTTGTTAGCGGAAAGGTATTTGTACATCAGTGGGAAAATAGCGGGACAGTAGGTGGGCTTGCTAGCTTTTGCGCGGCTTCATCGGGTCAGTCTGAAAATTAAAAAGAAGAATTTATGAACTTACCAGGTTGTCCGATCTCCTCACTTATGTGTCTCCAAGCTAGGTCCTTTTTATTCCTGTCTCGGTAGCAGTAGCAGCTAGCATCATACAGCTCGGGGTGATTAGCCACAGCACTGATTAGCTTTTCCTCCATACTGAATGAAGAATGGAGGGCTTTGGCTGGATCTGCCCCTTTGACCAAGGTCAGAGTCACGTCACCAGGCTCCTGATTGGTTGTCGCAGCGCGATTTGACGCTGGAGTTCAGTTCTTTCAACTGAGCGGTAGACACGAAATGCGCATATGCACAAAATGCAACACAAAAACTCACGCGCCTGGCTTTTTTCGCAAGTCAAACACGCCACACGCGCTACACTGACGCGCATTTCAGGCGTTTTCGCGACGCTTCTGCTTCCGAATTTTTGCGGGACCGCAATCGTGTGTCATCGCGCTTTTCCATTGACTTTACATGTAAACCTGACGCTCGCGTCCATCGTGTTCGGTGTGAACACACTGTTAAGCACAAGACTCGCGTGCGGAGTGAAGCGGAAAAAAAGTGCGAGAGAGAGGGTGAGAGAAAGAAAAAAAAAACCCACGGCTCGCGTCGTTCACGTCAAGAGCCATTTCGTTCACAACCGACACATCACTAGTGGGAACATTTCCTGTCCTGATAGCAGTGAGCGCTTTGGTGTGGGCGAGGTGCCCACGGCAGCACTGCTGCTTGGTGAGAAGAGCGATACGCCCTTTCACATCAAAACGTTGTCATAAATAAGTCTCCAATAACACCAGAAAAAGTCACCAGATTTGTCGCTAGTTGCTTTTTAGAAAAAAAGTCACTAAAGGGCTCTGAAAACTCACTAAATAAGTAGGCAACACTGCCCCTGGTGTGTGCGCTCACAACAATCCCATATGGAAAAGAAATAGTAAAAACTTATATGATTTACTCATCAAAGTGGCCACTTTCTTATTACTTTCATATATTGTTTTAGTAAGTATCCAAAACATACAAGTTTCATTTATATAATTTTTCAAGGGATCTTATATCTGTTTTCACTCTTGTATGTAGACCGATACAAACTTTATAAGATTTATAAATATCTTTTCCATATGGGATGGCTGAGCCTAAACGGAGTCATGTGAGGATGCATTTTACCTCCACAAACAGCCAAGACGCGATTTGCATGTTTACATGTGGCAAGACAGTGAGGTGCTGTGGCAACATCACTACCCTCGTCAAACACCTCAGAGTAAATCATATCACAGAATATGACGAGCTTATGTTGAGGCGAACTGAAGCGGAGGAGAGGACAGGTGCTGCCAGGGTGAGACACACGTCTGTCGCAGAGTCCTTCAGTGCTGCAGGCAACGTGTTCAAATAGTGCACAACTTCAGGTTTTTTATTTCTATGTGATAATTCTGCATCATTAAGCTATAAGAACAAATAGTCTGATGTCCTGTAATCATTATGAAGCTATTATTATATTGTTTGTTTGCATCCATGTTTGTACACGTTGTTTTCTGGACATGTCTTATGTGTCACTGAGTTACTGAGTGTGTTTCCATATTTGTAAACATTGTTAGGCATGTCAGTTTTGCCTTACCCTTGTGTATTTGCTGGCTTTTCCTTCTGGCTTTTCTAATGTTTCTGCCAATTGTTCACAGTTGAAAAACTAGTAGTTTTGAGAAAACTTTTTTCTGCTGGCCATTTTGCTTTTCTAAAATGTCTGCTTAAGTTATTACTTTTCTGCTAAATCATAGTATTTCTGCTACTATATTACATTTCTACTAAGTTCTACTAAGAGTTTTTATTTCTAAATTATACTACTGTTCTACTGTTACACCATTTCTTCCAAGTTTTCATGTTTGTGCTAAATATGAACATTTCTGCTGAATTACAATACTTCTGCTATGTTGTTATGTTTCAAATTCAAATTTTATTTGTCACACACACACACAACACAGTATGACATGGGGGTGAAATGCTTGTAGCTGTACAATGCCCGACCATTAAATAACACAAAAACGTTTTACAGTATTTACAATTTACAGGTTACTACAAAATTTACAAATTAACTTAGAAATTTACAGTAAAAAAATGTGCAAATAGCAGAAAGAGATTATAAGGATTATAAATTATAGGAAATGTGTGGTGGTGCATGTGGTGATGTGATGTGTGGGAGAGTCCGGTCCTACACCTGGTTCAGGGTCCGAATAGCCTGGGGGAAGAAGCTCCTCCTCATTCTCTCTGTTTTGGCCTTAAGGGAGCGGAAGCGCTTCCCAGACCTCAGCAGTGAGAAGAGAGTTTCTGCTAAGTTATTACCTTTTTTCTAAGTTGTTATGCTTCTGTAAAATTATTAAAAGTTCAACTACTTTTCAAATAATGACTTCAGCTTCTTCAGCTGTTTTCAGCAGACAGCTTCAGCTTTAAAGCATCCACACAGCATTTTTGCAGGAAATGCAAATTTTTCTAGTTATAATTATGATATTTAATAAACACACACTGTATTTTAAAGAACATACATTAAGAAACCAATTGTATTAAATTTTTATTTCAAATATATTTCATTATATTTTCTGTCATCATTTTATTATAGATTAAGTGCAAGAGTTGTTAAGTGTGGATACGCAGCCCTGCCCTCCTGCACTATCAGCAGTGGGAGCAGCAGAAACCCCTCAACAGCAACATTTTACCCCATCAGGTAAAACATAGGCTATGTTTGCTTTGCCTTATTGCCACCTCACAACAGTGATATAGTATGATGCAATCCCATATTAGATACTTGATGAATGTGTGTTGTTGTTATTCAGCCTGGTTCAATGTGCCCCTTTTTAACTTGAGCACCCGCCCCTTTAAACATCTCTGCATGGCCCTGACCAGGAGGGGAGAGAGACACACAAACAACGAGCGCTCCCGTCCATTATTCTTGCTAATGTGACAAGCTGCAAGCCTGCATCAACCACTTCCGTGAGTACAGAACTTTCTGGCTTTTATGGAATCGTGGTTAAACAACAGCGACGACAACAGCACGCTACACACTTTTCACCACGCCTTCATCGACAGAGACCGTGAATGCACTGGGAAGCAACATGGCGGCAGCTGGTGCCCTACAATCACCGTGAGGGCTGTTTCCCTGTGTCCCTACTACCTCCTCAGAGAATTCCCACAGCTTTTCATCATCTTGGCCCTGAAAACATCAGCAATCGTTTGATCTATAGTGTTACATCATATTCTATAAGGATGTTATGTGTTTGTAGACTTTCTGCCCAGTTTGACCCATTTAGCAGACGTCAGCCTGTTTAAGGCTCTGATGTCTATTCTGTGTGACTTACAGCAGTTATGACATGGTCTGATTTTCTCACCCAATAAAGGAATATTTCATATATCAGTCTACTCTTCATTCTATCAGACACAGTTATCACAGCTCGTACATTTGCTTTATACACATGTATGTAAGCATTGAGCCAAATGTAATAATGCCAACGTATTAAACGAACAATATTTGTCTCTTATATATAACACATCTGTATACACACTGTCACAGATACTCGTCTTTGAGTGAAGATTTAAGGTGATAGGACATATAAACAACTGTTCAAGCTCACTGCTGTAATATATCATAATAATCTGACTATAACTTTAATATTGGCCATATTATATTTACATTACCACAGTGAGATGACTTTAGTCTCATGACCAACATCAGCTAATTGTTATTTACTAGCTAATCTTAAATGACTGTTCAGCACAGGAATGAAGCCCAACAATCATGTTTTACGGTCCTTTGGTCTCAAATGAACAAAACATGTTCTCCTTCGTTTCTGTCACACAAAGCTGTATGACACGTTTCTCGCGGTTAGTATCATGGTTGCTAGGCAACCTGAGCAGCGCGACGAAGGCAAGACCGTCCTATTTCACAAGCCTCTCACTTCCGCACTTCTCATACTTATAGTACGCACCGTGCGTAGTGCGCGTACTTCAAGCGTGCAGACCCTGAATTGGGACACAGCCTAGTGGTGCCGAGCTGGCGCACCGAGTAGTTCCTGTTACCTGCTGTGTGTCTGTTTTTACAGGTAAGCTGGGTTCCAAATAATACATATGTGATAGACAACAGTAGCAATCGAAAAGCTAGAGAGCCAGTTCACGAGTTTAAGGGTTGATAGCGACGAACCACCACCAGCTGTTGCTAAAAGCACCTTTGTTAGCTAGCAAAGTATTTACAAATAATTCTCCCGTTCATTGATCTGAGCATGCGCAGAATGACCCACAGCGCTCCTTTGATCTTCTTGAACGATCATCGTGACGTCACGGCGACGTCACAATGATCCTTTGAGAAGATCAAAGGATCATTGTTATGTCACAGCGACGTCACATTCTCTGCCACGCCCACCGAGTCTATAAATAGGAGCTCGTTCAACAGTTTACAGCAGAAAGAGACAGTTGTTTGAGACACAGCTACCCTTTGCATTTAAATCATTCAGAGATTTAACTTTTGGACACTTTTGAGCTTTAACCCTTTACAAAAATGTCACAGGGAGATCGGTCAAACATACTGGAGCGTATGAGAGAGCACCTCTGGCATCAAAACGCACGACTCATTGAACAAAACACACGACTCACCGAAGAACTCGCACGAGTGACTGAAATGTGCACAGAATTCAGTCACGATGTCACACAACTCGGTCAAGAAAACGCACAACTCAAGCTAGAAAACGCACAACTCAGTCAAAACTACATAGAACTCAGTCAAGAATACACACAACAGAGGCAAGAGATGGCAGAACTCAGACAAACTGTGGAAAATCTTCAGCGCCCAGCGGTACGGGAACAAGAGACAACAGAAAGAGAATCGCCTGGTTCGTGGGGTGTAAACCTACTTAAAGTAGGTTTAACTGTTGCCGGATGTGTCATTGCGTTTCCTGCAGCTTTCTGGGTCGCCTCTAAGATTTTCAGCTGAAGCGAATGTCCCGCTCTGTGGGGTCTGCCTCGAGGCCGGCGTCCGTCTGGGTCGATCCTTAATAGTCGTTTTTGCTGAGTTCTCATTGCTTCGAATCACGTGTCCATACCACCTCAGGCGGGATTCGAGCATCTTTTGAACTCGAGCCACAGTCCACCGACCTGTCATAAATACGCTGTGCTCTCCTTTATGTTTGATTTAATTTTGCCCCTCACCCCCCAACCAGTCATGGCAGAAGACCGCCCCTCCCTGAGCCTGGTTCTGCCAGAGGTTTCTTCCTGTTAAAAGGGAGTTTTTCCTCTCCACCGTTGCCAGAGTGCTTGCTCATAGGGGATCATTTGATTGTTGGGGCTGAATTTTTGGATTTCATTTAATTGGCTTAAACTGAAAAATCTAAAAATTCATGTGAGGGCTTCACATAGTGGAGAGCACTACATTTGCTAACTGCTCTTTGTTTATTTGTAGATTTTGTAGTTCTTCCTACTACAAAAACTACAAATGAAAACAAGGCAGTTAGCAGCAAATGAAAATAAATAAAACACTTAAAAAAATCTGCTACTGCTCTGTGTGTTTACTTCAGTGAACACTTGTATGTTTTTGTGTTAGAAGATTATAGATTGTCCAAAATGTCCTACAGCCTGCCAGAGTACGAAATGAGGATAAAACAGGAAGTTTGACAGCAGTGAGTTCCTGCAGCGACCTCTCGTTTCTCTCCTCAGTGCTGCATGTTCGTGAACGTGAGCCTGGACGCGAAGGACGCGGTGAAAACTCTGAGCGCTGCAGTTCGGCTCCACCATACGGCAGGTGTCGCTCAGCAAAGCGATGCAGAAAAACAACAGAAACACCAAATAGGACAGATGTTTCAGGCACGAGACGTCCCTGGGCTTTCTGAGGGGACAACAACAACAATAATAATAACAATGTGCAGTAAAACATACACTCATTCTTTTCATTTATTAAGTTCCTGTGTTGTGTTGTTTGTGTTGTGCGTAGTGCCGACGCGGGACAGTTTGCAATTGTGTAGTGCTGTTGTTCCAAGTGTGACTGTGCAATGACAATAAAGAGTCTCTCGTCTCATCTTGACGATGAGCTCGTCCACCACAGCACTGAATCCAGCTCAGTTACAAGTTACAAAAGAAAATCATTTTTACTCGAGTACTAAAATTCATATTCAAGAAAACGCATGTTTCAGCTTCATTGCACGAGGCAGAGCAATTACGTTTCAGCGGACATCATGGCGTCCGCGTGTCCAGCTGTGGAGAGGACTCTTCTTTTGCCTTTCTTATCTTTACTAAGTAGAGACGTACAGGAAATAGTTGAGAGGGAAAGGGCCGGACTCAAACCCGTGCCGCTGCGTTCCAGCCATGTGGGATGTGGTCACCATGAGCTGAGCTCAGCCGACGTCAGAGACGCCTTTGAGTCAAACGTATGACACGTGTCCGTCTGTGGTCCTAGCTGCTGCCTCCTCGCTCCTTCAGCAGCTGCTTGAGGACACTGGACTGTTTCAGCGCTCTCAGGTTAGAGATGTCCTCCGCGCTGACCGGGATCTCCTCGCCGCGATGCTCCTCGTCACCGTCGCCTTCCTCGCTGTCAGAGAGCGTGCACAGGAGAGCGTCGTTCTCGTACGTGGGGAAGTAATACCTGCGGAGCGAGACGACGTTTAGTGCTCAGGCTCAAATTAGTCCCAAAAAGGACGCCATTTTCATCAGCTGATAAAAATACTCCAAATGAAGTGTAAACATCTGTAGCGTTGACCACGTTCATCAGCAGCTGTACGCCAGCTTTAAAGCCCGCGCTCTCATTGGTTAATTCTGCAGGCGCTTCGTTAAACCTACTGCGGCTGGTCCCAGGCGGACATCTCTGGCAGCTTCATCACGTGACCTTCAGCCGCGATGTGACGCAGGGCGTCCGCCCGGCAGTCGAACATCCGCGTGCAGCCGTAGCAGCGGCTCTGATGGATCTGCCGCCGGATGAAGTTCACCAGTTTGACCTGCTGGTAGAACTTGAGGTCTGAGGGAGGACAGAACATTAGAAACACTCAGAAGGAAGAAATAGAAGCAAACTGCGCTCGAATTACCACGGCGATTTCACCCACTGAGCTCGGTCTTAAGGAGGTGGAGGTCGAAGCCGTGAGCCTCCTGCAAACACAAAACAGAAAGATGTCAGGGTCACGCACGCGACGCCCGTTACAGACTTCATAAATAACAAAACCAGAAAGCAGAGAGAAACTTTTCTGCCTCTCAGGTAAACTCGTCACTCGTGAGCACAAACTTAGAGTCACGTTTGGGAAACTGGTTCTGACTTTAAACCAGAACGTTTAATCAACGACAAAATCGGACTGCAGTCGACGTCCAATCCTAGATTTATTTATTGTTCACGAGTGTTAAGTCTAATTGTTGAATGTTGTCATCGTGTTTCTTAAATTTGTACGGTCTGAGTTCAACCTATAGGATCAAGACGTTCCTTTGTCTCTGACCTCTCCAGCCACTCTGTGCTGGGGGAGCTTTTATTGCAGATGCATCCGGACAGATCTGTTTCTTCTGTTGTAAGCTTCCTGCTTTTATGATACACACACACACGCACACACACACACACGCACACACACGCACACACACACACACACGCGCACACACACACACACACACACACACACACACACACACGCACACACACACACACACACACACACACACACACACACACACACACACACACACACACGCACCCTTGTCTTAGAACCATTGGGGGGTTTTACGTGGGAGGTGCTTGTGTTGTATTGTGTATTGTAACTGCCATGTCAATAAATAGCTACGGGGGAAGCTGCTCTTTGAAGGACTTCGGGCCTGAGACAGGACAGGGGCGTGGGCTCCAAGAGCTGGTTCTTGACCAAAGACTTCCCTCGTTAGCGAGTGAAAAACCGGTTGAAGATGTTCTGTTATGTCTTGTTTCCTTCATGATGAATAAGTCTCTAAACTAGCGGGGCCTGTGGAAACAGACCCAACAACGAGGAAACATTTTTATTTGCTCGTTAAAGTTTTGACAATCATGTATTTATTTGGAAACTTTTCAAAATAAAAGGCGCTTCATTTTAAAAGCTCTTCAGCTTCGGTCCGTCTGTGTGTGAGGGCACTTTCTGAGTAAAATCCATGTTTTGTGCGAACGATGGATTCATATGTTTGCAGAGACCTCAGGAAGCAGATCGTTTCCTGTTAGTGTGCACTGTCTCCGTTCTCCCAGAAGCCTTTGCAGAATCGTTTCAGGGATGAAAAGCAGAAAACGATATTTTCCTTCTCTGAAACTTCTACGTTCCCGTACCTTCATATGCGCGTAGATCTGCTCCAACGTCTCCGATTGGTGATCACAGAACAGACACACTGCAGAGACCGGATGAGCCTGCCAGTCCGACCAATCACTGCGGACGATACAGAGATGACACGAGCAGACATTTACACAGGATCAGAGGAGGACTAGGAAGTGGACTTGATTGAAACTTTTGCATCCAGGCTGACACAGTAAATAAGAATATTATCAGGACGGACAATCCAAGGTTCAGTATCTTGGTTCAGGCTCAGACATGTCACTGAATGATGTTTATGGAATTATGCATCAAAGCAGCTTTTTGGGGGTTGGATCATAAGAGATGACTACAGGAAGCAAAGAAGCTTTTAGTCACATGATTTCAGGAAGCTCTACCTTCTGTCTGCTTTCATCTAACACACGTGAGGTTTCCAGGACTGATGGGAATCCCGCGGCGCTTTACCTGTTTCCCGTGAACTCTTCGCTGCAGAACATGCAGAGACGATGGAAGCTGCTGTCGTCTCGCTCCTTCTGCTGCTGCTCCAGGACCTCCTCCTGTGGGAGCACAGAAGAAGAGCTCAGAGGAATTCTTCAGAAAACTACCTCAGAGTGCTCAGATATTTAAAGTGCAGAGGTTACAACGACACAAAGCGTGTCAAATCACTCAAATCTGCAATTTTTCTGATTTTTCCTGATTTTCAGACTTTGCCTCAAAATAAAGTTTAAAAGAAACGAAACTTCCAGCAGCACAAGATTCACTCAGGATGCTCCGAGTGTCACGTCTCCTCACCAGTCGTTTCTGCTGCAGCTTCTCTCGGAGGACTCTGTCTTCTGGAAGGACGTCACACAGCAGGAAGTAGTCCTCCTGCTTCTCTGTCAGGTCAGCGAGGAAGAAGAGTTTTTAATGAGTCATTAATCAGAGCTGGAGGAAGTGTACGTGGTTCACTTTGAAAGGTCAGGTCCTCTGTGGGTTTGAGTGAACTCACCGACTGGGCCCGTGGAGTTGGTTTTGATGACGCTGCAGAAATCTGTGAGCGGCTGCTCGAGGAATCTGCCCTTCCAGTACAGCAAGTACCTGATGGAGGAAACTCGTCAGTAAAAACCGACTCACAGCCAGGTTTACCGGCGCACAGAAACACTTCGTCACGGTTCATAAAAGCAGCACACTAACAGGCGTGGACATGCTGGACTTGTTGTATATATTTATACTTGTAAGGTAAGGGTTTCCCCCCATCACCCCAAATAATTACAGGAAGTCTTTGGTGAAATGATCGAGTTCCAAATGCTAAAAACATCCAAACGTGTTCCCGAGAGTTAAACGAGTGAGCCGGAGCATGTGTGGCTCGTACTTTGGGACGTCTGCGATGAGTTTGACGTCGGCGATGACAAGCTTGTGCTCCATCAGCAGGTGTCTGAGGAGGACGTCTTTCCGCGGCGGTCGGACGGACTCAGAGCAGAACAGGCAGACCAGCGGCTCGGAGCCGGGACATTGAACACCGGGAGAGCTGGAGATGTCAGCCGGCTGATCGGGGAAACACACCTGCTCCAGAATGCTGTCCTTACCTGAGAAAGCAGAAGAGAGACTACACCTTATATACCACACACACTCTACTCCAGACCAGGTGAGTCAAAACCAAGCGGAAGCGAGAATGTACAGCCTGGCATGAAGAAGCATTTCCCTCTGATCTACAAAAATCTGTCTGTATACAATTATTTTCATCACCCGTGGGGACAAAACTATGATCTAAAAGTAAAAAAATAAATAAATTAATGAATTAAATAACTCATTAATCGAACTCAGACTTTACACGCTGTTAAATCCTGAATAAACTTCACAGCTGTCAGACTGAGTACTGACTGAATATAGAGATTGCTGTATAATCACAGTTAGCAGCCCAGCTATTTCCTAGCCTGCTAGCTTAGCCGGGCGGGTTCCCGCCTGCTTTTCTGATTTTTTTTAGCCTTTTTTCTGCTGATTGTGGATTCCCACAGACTCGGAGAGTCACCGACACCCAAACCTTTGCACGCAGACCACCAGATATCAGCATTAAAGCCGCGGACACGTTTAAAAGGTCACACTTACCGTCTTTACTCGGCTCGCTGGCGGCCATGTCTGGTGTCACGTGGTGCAAATAACACAAATCGAACCAATCGGAGGCCGTAAAATGCCAACGAAGCGCCTTCGCGGACCCCCGGTAAAACACGAATTAGAAAAGGTGCATTCAAGTGGTTCAAGGAAATATAAAAACTCAAGTTTCGATAGCTGAAGGTTAATTAATGTGAATGAAGTTGACTAACATGTAACGTTGGACGTTGTTGCATATATATAGCAAAGAATATAAATCACATGAACACTCAGATCCTCAAGATATACCTGAGCGTGTTCTCTGAACATGAAAGTTTAGTGTTCATAAATACCCATTTATTAACATTACATTAGCATATGTGTCCTCCCCTCTATTACAAATTTTTAAATGAAACGTTATTTGTGAATGTGTACCATGTGTACAGGTGTAAGGCTCCCTAAAATAAAAGTCTGAAAATAACATTTGAGTTTCTGTACAGGGGGGCACAAGAAGGCTGGATATGGTGCAAATTCTTAAATAAATGACCCAAGTTTTATACGTGAAGTCAGTTTTAAGGTGGAGTGGCTGCTGATGACACACAGCTTGGATTCGGGAATTCACTGGAAGCACGTTGTGGTCAAAGACCACTGGGGGGCACAAACAGCTCAGTGTTCATCCTGCAGTCTGACTCACTCTGTTATTCTCAACAACAAAAAAAAACTATAGATAAAAGCAATGACAGCAATACTGCAGAAATAATAAACCGTTCTCCCTTTAAGCACAGAATGAAAATATGAAAACACACTGTCAGCTGTTTTTTTTAAATATTGCAAATACATACATGATGTGATGTCATGCCATGGTGATAATCTCATATATGACACGTTATTATGACTCTGTAATCACCGAAAAGTGCTCACAGTCAGTCTTTGTGACTGCAGTTTGTTAGTCCAGCATAAAGAACAAAGTATTTCACAAACACTTTTAACCAGTATATAAAAAAATATTTTGAGTTTTAAAAGTTCATGTTCACTGGCGCACACACTACCAGACACTCCTTCTCCATGCTTCATGGTGGGAACCATGCATGTAGAGACCATCGTTCACCTTTGTGGAACCAAAGATCTCAAATTTGGACTCATCACACCAAAGCACAGATGGTCTAATGTCCATTCCCTGTGTTTCTTGGCCCAAACTAATCTCCTCTGCTTGCTATTTGACCATAAAGGCCTGATTCACACAGTCTCCTCTGAACAGCTGATGTAGAGTGTGTCTGTTACTGGAGCTCTATGTGGCATTTATCTGCGCTCTGATCTGAGTAGCTGTTAACTTGTGATTTCTGAGGCTGGTGGATGAATGTATCCTCAGCAGCAGAGGGGACTCTGGCTCTTGCTTTCCTGGGGCGGTCCTCGTGTGAGCCAGTTTCTTTGTAGCGCTTTATGGTTTTTGTGAAGTTTTTGCAATTTCCTGGATTGACTGACCTTCAGTTCTTAAAGAAATGACAGACTGTTGTTTCCTTCGCTGATTGGTTCTTGCCATAATATGAATTCTAACAGTTGTCAAATAGAGCTGTCAGCTGTGTACTAGGCCTGCACAATAAATAAAAAATTTATTGTCATCGCAATATCAGCCTGTGCGATGGGCCCATTGCAAAAGACAGCGCAAACCGCGATAATTGGGTACCTTAAAATGTTTACGCACGTGCTTTAAAGAATTTGCCAATCAAAGAAACCCCTTTACACATTTGACCAGTCGAACAGAGCCCTTCACGGCATTAACCAATCAAATGGATTAGAGGCCCACCTCCTATGTAGGTGGGGAGCGAACAACGCTGCAGCGACGAGTCGGAGTTGTGATGGCTGAGAGCGAGACGCATGACGAGAACGCTACTGACTATGAACTCGTGGCTAAAAAATAGTACCTCGCTTATTTGGAGGTACTTTGGATTTGGTAAAGACGACGTTCTCCAAACACAGGTGCTCTGCAAAACTTGCCGGACACTCGTGGCAACCACCAGAGGAAACACGACTCCACCATCATCTTCAACACGACCACAGAGAACTGTTTGAAGAGTTCCAGAAAGACAGGGCTAGCTAATGTTGCTAATGTTAAGACAAAGAGCCCCGCAGTCCAACGGCCGTCTCTGTATCCGAGTTTTTAAAGTGGAACTCCTTATGAGAAAACGTGGAAGCGCTACAAAGAAATAACAGAGGCCATTACACATTTTTTGACAAAGACATGATGCCTATAAATACAGTTAGCAGGGAGGGCTTCACCAGTCTGATACATAAAGTGGACCGGAGATACCGCATCCCCTCAGGAAACTACTTTTCCCATGTCGCCATTCCACAAATGTACGAAACATGCCGCAAGACTAGGGTGGGTTTTAATAATCGATTCATCGATTAATATCGATTCTGGCTTGGATAACGTGATATCGATTCATTAAAATCCTGAATTGATTTTTTTAATATAAATGTATTTTGCCCGAAATTCCAGAATCTCAGGTGAAACTTCACAAAATTTTGACAACCACCAAACATTTAAAACAGTGAATGAGAGCAGGAACACAGATTCTGCACAGAGACGTAAACACAAAGCGCCGACGGATCAGGATCAGTGAGATGTGACTTTCTCACCCGACGGCACGGACACGCTCGGGGCTGAAAGCCGACAGCTCGCTGATTCTGATGTTTCGGCGGGTCCGCGCTTTGTGTTCACGCCGTTTTTGCACAGATTCTAAAGCTGTTAGTTTGATCTCTCTCCAAACAATATTGACCGAACCAGCAGCAAAAGAAGATCCAAACGCTTCACATAAACATCGTCATGAATTCACTCTGACTGTTGCTGTTTTGCTTCCACCAGGATAAAATCACACTTCATGCACAGCTCTCTCTCTCTCTCTGTACTTCAAGAACAGTTTCCCGTCTGTCCCCGAAATCTGTTTTCTGCATTATTTGCTTGGTTGTTACGCACAAGTCTACTGTTGTTTACAGCCTGTCGGCCGATGTTTTTTTTTTACTTACTTCCAAAAAGAAAACCTAATTTCTGCCGTTCAATAGGCTTCTGAACAAATGTAAACTTTTTAAAATGATGCAAAACGCTGTCTCTAATAAAACCGCTGTAACTTCAGAGGCAATGTTCATAACCTGGTTAATGGTTTTCTTTCGTTTTTGATGTACTGCAGAATATTTTTATAAAATCCAGGCCAGGAAAACCACCTTCATGTGTTTCTGTGTTTTATCTTCAGCTACTTTGACACAAAGGCCTCTGCTGTGACGCTCACACCTGTGATAAAGTCTTGCGTGTGTCAGCTTCCTTTTTATAGATACAAAAATATGTAAATGTGCTGATCTGAATTATAATCTGACTGAGGCAAAATTTCCCAGATTTAAATCGAATCGAATCAAATTGAATCGAATCGTGTATCGAATCGATTCAGGACCTTGTGAATCGGATTCGAATCGATTCTAGAAATCATGGACGATACCCAGCCCTACACAAGACCGTCACATTTGAACTGAGCCAAGCTGAAAACTACGCTACAGACCTATGATCAAGTCGTACAACGGAGCCATATATGAGTTTCACAGTGCTCTTCCTCACCGAAGACTTTGAACTGAAAACACGGTGTCTAGAGACTGTGTGTTTTCCAAACTCTCACACTAGTGAAAATATAGCCCGTGTATTACGTGAGGTGCTGGCCAGCTGGGATCTTAAAGAAGACCCAAAAATTTTTATGGGGGCAATGTTTCAATGTTAAAGTGCACTTTGTTGTTACACTGCTAATACGGCAGCTTTCTTTAAATAAAACTGTTGCAGTAAAACGGAAATTATGTATTCGGGGTTTTTTGTTTGTTTTGCTATTTATTTTATCGCAAGTCATATCGTTATCGCAATATTGATCGCAGTTATCGCACATCGCAGGGTTTCCTAATATCGTGCAGCCCTACTGCGTGCCAACCTGACTTCTAGTCCCAACCAGATTCAGAAGGCAAGAAATTCCAGGATTCCAGCTTTGGAGTTAACACACCTGTGAAGTGAAACCATGTCAGGTGACTACAGCATGAAGCTCGCTGAGAGAAGGCCGAGGGTTTAATTCCATGTGTTCATCCATAGTTTTGATGCCTCCAGTGAAAATCTGTAAATAGTCATTAAAATAAAGAAGAACCAAATATAAATATTATATATTTGTGATTGTTATTTACGTTTTTGCATATTTCAGTACTTATTTTTGAGAATTTCTTGTTCTATTAATTGTAGTTATTTGTAATGTTTTACTCGTTGTTTGGTAGCATGCTGCAATACTGAGACCTGAGAATGTCACGGTCTGTGTGGCAGACTGTGGGGGAGAAAGGACCTAAATGCTGGACTCTGTGCAGTAAACAGTGCGTTGATTTACAGTGAAGTAAATGTAACACACAACAAATCTCCAGTGCGCTCCCACGACTCCCGTGTCGCGCCTTCTCCCAAGTGTCTGTACTCTGCTCCCGAGTCTCCGCACTCTCCGTGCAAAAACAAAATCCTCTAGCAAACAGAGCCCCTAATCCCAACGGTTTCAAAGTCCGACCGCACGTCCAGCAGCGCTGTCAAAACAGTCCCCAAAAAACTGAAAAAATCAACCACAGTTCTGCCACAGTTTTGGCAGCTGGCCCGATGGACGGTGACGGCAGGAAAACAGCTCGAGCGGCCTGCCACAGGTCTGGCAGCTGTGGCATAGCAGTTCTGGTGGCCGGCCAGTGATCTGATGACAGCCTTGTAGTAGGTCCAGCCACGTAAGAGCTCCGATGGCCCATGGCGAAGCACTGCAGGTGGTTTGTGACACGCAGGCCGTGCTGGTGTGGCAGCTGCAGGCAGTGGAAATGATGGTGGTGTAGCAGCCACTGGGGGTAGATTGGACGGTGATGCAGCAGCAACAGGTAGGTAAAGTGATGGTGGCGGTTGAGCAGGTGAGGTCTCCAACATCATAGACACAGGAACAGCAGCACAATGCAGAAACAAACACATATCATATAACAAGAGTCATAAATGCTCATGGACCCTGGGTCGCTCAGACCCAGGTCCTGGACAGAGAATCTGTTTTTCATTCATATCATGTCAAATGGCTGAATGACAGTGAAGCTGAGTCTGAGCTCTCTTCTGCTTTAGTCATTTGTGGCACAAATTTAAAAAGTTTCTGGAAACATCCCTCAGAGGTTTTGGTCCATGTTGACATGACATCATCACACAGCTGCTCCAGATCCATGATGTGAATTTCCTGTTCAACCAAATTACATTCAACTCAGTTCACTTTTATTTATACAGCAAAAACAACAACAGTTGCCTCCAGGTACTTTATATTGTAGAGTAAGAACCTTATGATAATAAAGAGACAAAAGAGAAACTCCAACAATGACATGTGAGCAGCACTTTGGCGACAGTGGGAAGGAAAAACTCCCTTTTAACAGGAAGAAACCTCCAGCAGAACCAGGCTCAGGGAGGGGCGGGGCCATCTGCTGTGATTGGTTGGGGTGAGAGAAGGAAGACAGGATAAAGACATGCTGTGGAAGAGAGACAGAGGTTAATAACAGATATGATTCAATGCATAGAGGTCTGTTAACACATGGTGAGTGAAGAAGAAACACCCAGAGCATCATGGGAATCCCCGGCAGCCTACGTCTATTGCAACATAACTAAGGGAGGATTCAGGGTCACCTAGTCCAGCCCTAACTATATGCTTTAGCAAAAAGGAAAGTTTGAAGCCTAATCTTGAAATTAGAGATAGTGTCTGTCTCCTGAATCCAAACTGGAAGCTGGTTCCACAGAAGAGGGGCCTGAAAACTGAAGGCTCTGCCTCCCATTCTACTGTTAAATACTCTAGGAACAACAAGTAGGCCTGCAGAGCGAGAGCGGAGTGCTCTAATAGGGTGATATGGTGCTGTGGGGTCATAAATAATAAGTATGATTTAGTCTGATGCTTGCAGTGTTGGTGCAAACAAAATGGAAGGAAACAATAATCAAAGCAATCTGGATTCTTCCAGCAGTGTCACTAACACAGATGTAGTGATGGACAGGTGTGACACAGATGTTTCTGATGCCCCTCGTGGTTCTGTCAGGACATCATTAGAGTGACATGAAAACCTTCAGATGTTATGATGTTACTCTTTCAAACCCTTTCACCACCCTCTCTCTCCCTCTGGAGGTGGTGCTCTCTCGGCCTCCCTGCGGCTCCTCGTTCTGCTCGAGCAGGCCGCTCAGGTGCGTTCAGGTGCTGCATTATTCACACCGAGCCCGGGGGCTCTAATTAAACCCTGGAGAGAATTGGAATCGTATGCCCTTTTGTTTAAGTGCGCTTTTCACTTCTCTATGTGCACGGCGCTGTTGTACTACCGTGGCAGTATAATCATGGTCAAAATCGATGGGTTTGTCTTTGACGAGGATCTTCTTCTGCCATGCGTTTCTGAGGACGGTTTCCTTTGTTTTGAACGGAAGAAAACAGACGACAATGGAACGGAGAGCGGCATCAGCACCTGGCTTAGGACCGAGGGATCGGTGAGCCCGTTGTATTTGTGGGTCAGTGCCATCAGGTATTAGTCTCTCTCTTCTGATCACATTTTCAACAAAGCTCATTACCGAACTGCCCTCTTCTCCTTCTCCTTCTCGATCTAGACTGAAGGTCTTCTAGCCTTTCGGTTAGTTTCCTTTGCTCCATTAGCAATTGTCTCAGCGCGTCATAGGCCACCGCTGACCAGCTTTCAAGCCCCGCCACTCGTGTTTCGGCTTCCTCGAGTTTCTCGCCGTGTTCTTGGAGCGCTAGCTTGTTAGCCGATAGCTGTTGGTTTGTGTCTTCTTTGAATTTCTTTAGGTCGTCTTTCAACTCACGCCTGAGGTCTTCTTTGAATGCGTCGAAGTCAGCTTTCATCTCCGTCCGGAGGTCAAAGATTTGTTGGCTGATATTTTTAATGCCCTCTTGCAAAGATTCGAGATTGGCCCCCTCGCCATTTTCTTCATCTGACACACAGACACAGTTACTCCTGAGCTCCTAATTGTCCCTCAAACCTGATTCAGGGATCCACTCCTCTACTTCACTGTCCTCACTTTCTGAGGACAGAAAGTGCACATTCCCTTGGTTTCCCTCCATAAAAGGTTTTTTACATCCATGTCCTGTAATTATGAGTAGATTGTAAAGTAATAAACATTGACTATGATCATATAAATGCACACAAACACATCTCTACACGCAAATGCAAATGCATTACTGTATATTGCCTGAAAAAAATTGGGCTAACTGCACAGTGTTGTCTTGAGGCAACAAATGAAAATTAACAGTTTTACTGTATAAATAAATTTTAGTGGCTACAGGAAGAGGGTGATAGACTGTCTGAAGCAGTTAGAACAAGACAAGGCTATTGACTGGACCTCATACCACAGGCTGTACCCAGGGGAATCTACACCAACCACTATGGTTTACCAAAAATACATAAACAGGGTGCACCTTTAAGACCAATTGTCTGCATGATCAACTCAGTCACCTATAACATCTCCAAGTTTCTGGCTTCAATCCTCAACCTGCTGGTGGGCAGCTCTGAACACCACACTCAGAACACCTGGAAGTCAAGGTCAAAACCTTTTTTTAATGTAAAAGTGTTTTCGGAAATATTATTTTGTTGTTGATGTTGTAAATGTGATTTGCACTTCCCAGCCACCGTAGGAATCATACTTGTTATTAATCTCTGTCTCTCTTCCACAGCATGTCTTTATCCTGTCTTCCTTCTCTCACCCCAACAGGTCGCAGCAGATGGCCCCGCCCCTCCCTGAGCCTGGTTCTGCCGGAGGTTTCTTCCTGTTAAAAGGGAGTTTTTCTTCCCACTGTCGCCAAAGTGCTTGCTCACAGGGTCATATGATTTTACCTTACAATATCCTGGGGGCGATCGTGGCTCAAGAGTTGGGAATTCGCCTTGTTACCGGTTTGAGCCCCGGCTCGGACAGTCTCGGTCGTTGTGTCCTTGGGACACTTCACCCACCGGGCCCTCTGCCTACCGCTGGCGCCAGTGTTCGGCAGCCTCGCCTCTATCAGTGCGCCCCAGGCTACAACGTAGCTGCCATCACCAGTGTGTGAATGGGTGGATGACTGGATGTGTAAAGTGCTTTGGGGTCCTTAGGGACTAGTAAAGTGCTATATAAATACAGGCCATTTACCATTTACAATATAAAGCACCTTGAGGTGACTGTTGTTGTGATTTGGTGCTATATAAATAAGATTAAATTGAATTGAATACAGATGCCTGCAAAATACTATCGTCCTCATTTTAGGTTTGACAGCATTTCTAGTAGATAATGGCTTGAGATTGAATTGAGGCTGTGGTTTGGGGAAGGCCTCAGAGGGGACTGGAGGCAGGTCCCAGGCTGTGCAGATACTAATGAGAAGTGAAAGGCTTGAAAAGGCGAGATGGGTGGGGCATGGAAACAATAATGAACAGGTTATAGTGCCTGTTATAGGTTATAGGGCAGGCGACATATATAGACATAGGAGAGGAAGTGACGTGTATGGAGGTGTGGTCCCACTCCTGAAATTCAGATCAATTATAACTGCAGTGTTCAGTCTGGGTCATTATTATGTATAAAGTCTGAAGTCACACATAAATGCTGGATCTGGTAACATTTTAACAGGAAACCACAATTCCAGGTTCTACCAGCACACTTTATCAACAAAGTGACATTAACCACTGATTTCTGGACTTTACAGTTTTTCAAACCTCAACCTTGAAATTTTGTTTTGTTAACATTTAAAGACTAACCACCCCTGCATTTTTAAAACATGCGGTCAGTTTTATTATACTTGGCTTCTAGTCTACTTCCTTAAGCAACATCTGCCTCTAGATGAACTTGTTCTGCTCCTCTGTCTTTCCCATCATATATTTTGTGTTCTGGTGGTGGATGTTCATGTGAAACATGGTTTAACATCTTTTATTTTACATTTTTAATAATAATGCCAGTGCATGTAAGCTAAAAGCTCAGGCTACTCGAAACACTCAAATTTGCAGTTTATTTGGTCCTTGGAGTTTAATGTCATACAGAGCAGATGTGAACACAGAAGCCCCATAACCTACTGGCAACACAGTCTACTCATATTGTGTCACAAAGGCCCAGAGACCTGTAGGAAACCATTGAACCACCAATCATTCCCAACCCGTTGTAAGTGCTTGGTGATTAGCTGCTATTGCCCCGTCATGCTGGCCTAGAGACCGGTCCTTAACCCCTCGCCAACCGCCCATTGCTATGCCAACGTGTAGATTCTGCAAACAGCTGATGAATGGTTTCTGGAGAGTACTGGTAGCTATCAGTATAATATGTTTACATATTTTTAAAATCACCATCACATATATGTTATTGTTTTTATTTGTTATCAAACTGTATCAATGCAGTATATTGTGAAAAAAAACGTGTTAAGATAACTGATCGAGTCTGTTTGGAAAAGCATCACAAAGTCTCAACATGATTATTTCTAATATTTATTCATTCAAAGAGAAAGAACCATCACTGCTTTTCAATTTGTTCGTGTCTGCCTTTCCTCCACAAAACATCCAGACATTTTTATTTTTAGTCTATCAGCATCGAGGCTTCTCGCCCTCTGTGCCGGTATTGTTGACAAAGAGGCTTTTGAGGAAGAGTAGCTGCAGGTACCCAGAGGTGACGATGAGGAGGCTGAGGGCCATCGACCACCAGGTGATGTACTTTGAGTTGGACTGCAGCAGGAAGTAGTCTACGCTCTTTCTCATCCGACTGAAGCCGTAGTGCCGGAACATGTGAAAGACGTAGGTCTCCACTTTGTGGGTCGTAGTCTGACACAGCAGAACAGACGCAGGTATAAAAATCTGTTTATTCACTTTTGATGTGTCAAACTCCAACAATCCCGCCTCTGCTACCAGTTACTGTTTTTAATTCATTTTGTGAAACACTTTGAACTTAAGTGTGAAGTTTAAATACATTTGACTTGTTTTGGCTCACCAACTGCTGTCAGTACTGCCACAGACACCACAACACTATAACAACTGTAACAGCAGGTAGCTATGTGTACCTCGATGACGCTCAGTGTGTTGTTCAGCTCTTTGCTGATCTCCTCCTTCTTCTTCTCCTCCTCCTCGCTCTTTGAGGGATCTTGGTAGGTGTCATAGTAAACACCAAAGCTGAGGGAAACCTGCATCGAGCCGAAACGGTTGTGGAAGTTGCTGAAGCACATCTGATAGAAACCTGGAAGTAGACAAGGTGTCATGGTCTGGTTGGGCACCTGCAGGTCTCAGACAGCGGCTCCTCCTCCTTTAGGCGGAGTCCGGTTGCCCCTCCCTGGCTGACCACCTGTGAGCAATCGTGCCAGCGGTATATCAGACCTGCGCTCTCAACCACTCATCGCCTGAGTATCTCCTATTCCCATGTTAGTTCAGTGGAGCATCCTAAAACCTTGTCTTAACGCCGTGTGATGACTGACCTGTCTTTTCTTGTCCTCAGCGATAGCACCCGGAGTGGAGATCTTGTTCCCCTCGCTCCCGTCCTCCTGGACCTGGGCCGCCAGCTGCTCACACAACGTGGCCTGCCGACCCACTGCTCACCTGCCTGCCTCCCCACGCCTCGACCGCTTCCGGGTTTTCCGCTCCACCTGTCCCCTCCATCTGAAACCAAGTAAGGCAATTCAATTCAACTGCGGAGGATTATTGGTTGTCTGCTGGATCCCTCTGATCGTGATCTCCTCTTGTTCCAGTGCCCCGGCCCCTACCTAGTCCTGTTTCTACCTCCCCGCTGTCCCCGCTGTTCAGCCGTCTCCTAGAGGTGTCTAGGTCGCCCTCATTTTCACAGACTAATCCTACGCGCCACTAGTGTGGTGGCGTCGCTGTGTGTTTCACCTTTGTTTTCCTGTGGGCGGAAATAAATCATTTGTTTTCTGTCACCTCGCTTCCGGGTTGGTTTCTGCGCCTGTGTCCATCCCTGTTCCCTCGTGCCGTTGAGCCGTGACACAAGTCAAGATGTTTTTCTTTTTTTTTTCCATATAGCACAGTTAAAAGTAACACAGCAAACACAAAATGTTTTCCAGTTAAAGCAAACCTATTACGTATCGCAGAATCCTGTGAAAATTGAGTTTATCCTTAATGTTTCCATAGGAATTAAAATCAGTTGTATTTGATTGGTGTATCCAACGGCAGATGTGAGAACCTTTGCAAATGCAGACGTTTTTGCAGTTTGCTGGTCTGCAGCATTCAGTTGTGTGTTAACACAATACTACAATCATCTCAGGAGTGGATGTTCCAGCAAATTCAACCTAAGACCATCCAAACGCTCAGAAAAACTGCAAAACCCCAAGAATTCTCATTCTCAGACTCTACAGGCCTCATGTTAAATGTTAAAGTTCATGAGAGTACAAATAGAAACAGACTGAACAAGTGTGACTTGTTTGGAAGGGTTACCAGGAGGAAGCCTCTTCTCTTTAACTGAACATTGCAGCAACGCTCAGGTTCCTTTGGACAGACAAAACCAAAGTGGACATGTTTGTCCATAAAGGAGAAAACGAAACACGTCAGACCAGCTGTCAGCACTGTGGTGGAGGGATGATGATCTGGGCTCCGTGCAGTGACTCAGTAAACCATGAACTCCTCTGTATACAAATGTATTCTAGAGTCAGATGTGAGGCCATCAGCCACAGGACGATGATACCAAGAAGAGTGCCAAACCTCCAAAAGAAAAAGAATCAAAGTGGTGCAATGCTCCAGCCAGTCCAGATCTCAGCCTGACGGAGAAGCTGTGGTGGGACCTTCAGAGAACGGTGCCGAAACCGACTGAAGAGTTGAGTCTCAATGATGAGACTAATAACATCTACAGAAGCGGTCCCCAACCCCCGGGCCTCGGACCGGTACCGGTCCGTGAGTCGTGTGGTACCGGGCCGCGAGAGTTGAGGCTCAGGTGTGAAATGTCTGGTTTTCAGGGTTTTTATCGGTTTTCAGTGTTATTTTGTTATCGTTTTTATCGTTTACTCGGTTTTCCTGGGTCTTTCCACGTGTGTTATGAATAAATTTTCTTTTTTTCGGTACCGGTACTAGTTTTATTTTGTTGTATTTATCCGCGACACCTTAAAGGCCGGTCCGTGAAAATATTGTCGGGCATAAACCGGTCCGTGGCGCAAAAAAGGTTGGGGACCGCTGATCTACAGGGTGCACGCACGAGGCATTGACGATGACGTGACAATGAGCAGTGACAAATAAATAATGACAGGATGAGAAACAGGTGAAAACATGGCTGGAAGAAACTAAAGAAACAGGAAGTACACTCCACATAACGAGCACAGGACAAAAGACTATCATAATAAAACAGGAAACAGACACAGGAAAACTAAACACTAACAAAATGTCCAAACTTAAAACACTGGCACCACCCAGGCACCATTACAGAAAAACATGATGAAAATTAGAAGATTTTATTGAACATTTCTGTAAAACTCCTGCAGGGTGAGATGCAGTGGGACGACCTGTATCATGAGAATAAAAGATGAAATCTCAATGGAAATCTCAAATGCTAATCTACCAGCTAACGCTAACAAGGTGTTTTTGTGTTTTAATAATTATTTGGCTGCTCACCTTTAAAACATGTATCTCTCTGACTTTATATCCTCTACGAGAGTTTGTGTTGTATCAACATTTAATGTTAAAGTGAATATCTAGACATAATTTCCTACAATCTGTTCATCGCATTCAGCTGAAGTGAAATAACAGCATGGAAGAGCTATCCATCAGACAGACAGATACCTGATTCTGCAGCCTCAAAGTTGATCTGGCCCTTCGCATCATCAACAGTAGACAGCAACAGATCACTCGGAGTGTTGACGGTGACAGACAGGTGTCTGTCATGGCCGACTCCCATCACCCACTGGACCTACAAAACCAATACAGAGTTAAAAACCATACAGAGCGTCCACACACTGCAGGAACGAGCAGCAGCAGCTCTGTCAGTGTAAAATATCCTGTTTGATGTTACCACTGTGAGCTCTTTTCAACAGATGGTACCGATGCTGGTGTCCATGCTAATCTGACATTTGTGGGAAAACAGACTACATGTCAGGTGGCGTCACTTAGCTTGACACAGAGTTTTCTTCTTACCATGAAGTTCAAGTAAAATCTCTCTCCACGGTGAGCAAAGTGCCAGAAACACTCCAACCCAGCAGCAGGAAGCACTATAGCAAAGTCGTACTGGTCAGAACCCCAGAACAGCTCCTGGTCTGTGACGTCGGGGCGGGCGTTTGTCTGGGGAACCCCATGAGCTGAGCCCCAAAATAAAAAGCCCAGAAAGAAGCAGGGAATCCAGCACAGCATGTCTAAAACATGGAAGGGTGAGAGTAGAGTCTGTGCTGCAGTTAGATCAAAAATGATTAACCAGCCCTGAAATGTTTCCTCCTCTGCTGGGAAAACTGGACGGGCTGCACAGATGGAAGCACTGCTGATAGAGAGGAAAACCCTGCAGGAGGGAAACTCTCCAGGTGATCCAAACAAATGAACCTTGAAACTTCCACAGACAGATCCCGACATCCTGTGGAGGTTTGGACCACCGGTTCAGTAATATTTGACCATGTGGTGGATGTACATTTAGATTATTCTCATGGCCGTCATTTCAACATTTACATGAATCCATTGATCCACTGGTGAACAGGAAACAGCAGACATATGCCAACAGGAGAGTGGGTGTAGTGCTGAGAAGATGGTCTGTTTGATGTTTTACATGATAAAACTTGTTTCCATTCTAGACAAAGATCATAAAGAGAATACAAACAGTATTGTTTAAATGATGGTTTCATTTATAAAGCGAAAAACTCTCCCCAAACCTGCCCTGTGTGCAAAAGTAACTGCCCCCTAAACCTGATCACTGGTTGTTCCACCCTCTGCAGCAGGAAGTGATCAGTGCTGAGCAGTTAAACATAATTAACTATCAATGAAATCATGTATGAATTATGATTCTGTGATTAACATACACTTCATATCACTTCTCATTTTCAAAATCATGTCGTTTAGCTTTGAAATGTCTGCATTTGTGAATAAAACATTCTCTTAGTAACAACATTTATTTAGATCCAACCATGCAAAATATGATTTTTGCCATTTTTCAAGTGGTCTTAAAGCTTTAATCAGGACTGTATCTGATATCACTTCAGTTTAATGTGAAAAAGCTGCATCAGTGTTTTGCTGGGATGCATCTGCTCCTCTGGCTTTCCTGTTAGCAGTGAGTGCATCGATGTCACAGAGGTTTTAGTGCAGCATAAACTCCAGCACATATTTTTGTCACTCTGGAGCACATTTCAGGAAAATAACAAGAAGTAAATGAAGGAAAGCGACAGAAGCCGACAGGATAAGACGAGCGTCATATCTGAGACAATAACCAGGGCCGGACCGTTTCTGACAGCTGCATCATTTTTATTGTGCAACAACACGGCAGCAGAGGACGGTTTGATTTGGTCTTGGGAATAAATCACTACTGGAAATCACAGGACTCAGATCAACACACGTCTGCTGTCCAGAACCAGGACGACGTGCTGAGATCACAGTGGGCGACAAATGTTCATCAGCAGAACGATGAGACAGAAACACAGAAGAGCCGTTTGGAAAGGCAGGAGGTACAGTGCTAACAGGCTGCAAGAAATATAAATACAGACTCACGTCTGTCTCTATCAGTACTTATCATGCAAAAGATACGACACACATGTGTGCAAAGAAGTGTCCAGGTTCATCCTGACCATCAACCTTTCTGACTGAAGGGCATTTCTGCCAGCAGGACTTCAGATATAAGCAGTGACGTGAGCTATAAGACAATAACACTATCAGTCATGGTCTGGCAGTCCCAGAGCACAAAGCTCAGCAGGACATAAACAGCGTGGAGTCATCAACATCATCAACAGAAGGCAGAAGAGCTTTGAATGTCCTTCAAGAAGTCTGGAGAAGTGTTCCTGCAGGTCCTCACAGAGACGCCAGAGAGCTGCTCAGAGAGTTCAGAGAGAGCTGAAGGATGAAGGCCAGACCAAACATTCACGTTCAAGCTCGTTAGAACTGTAAAGACTAGATTTTTGCCTCATATTCTGTATTTTTAATGAATATTTGCACATTTCAGTGAATCGCTGCATCCGTTTCCAATTCTCCTGCAAAATGTAAAGAAACGAGTGAAACGAGGGCTCAAGACTTTTGCACAGTACCGACTATATTAAAGTAAAGCTGGATTCATTCTCAAACACAGTGAAGGCGTTGCTGGTCCATCGGGTAATAAATCACAGAGCTTACAGTGATCACATGGTTTCAGACTCCATCACCTCCCAATCAACTTTAAACAGGGTTCCTTTATCTGGCTCCAATTCAAGCACTTTTTAAGATCTTTCAAGGTCCATGTTCAAGCTTTTCGAGTACATGACCGAAAAAACAAGCAAACAGAAAGCATGTTTCACTTTGCATCACCTCAGTAAGACCATGTGAAAATGTAAACAAAGCCACAATAGAAAAAAATAAGTAGAAACAAAAGGAAAAATTAATAAATACATAAATATTAAAAGGACATTTTATTGTCCAGCAGAGCATTAAGAATATTCAACAGAAACTAAAGTATTGAAGCTCCCTGAAAATCTGCCCACCGATCACTTCAGGCTCTCAGATTTGAACCCACTAAAAAAAGATGTGAAGACAAACAAACTCCAACACCCAGTTTTCATGTACACACAATGAAAAAGCAGCAGAAATCATTTATTAATACATTTTTATGAATTGATTCTGAACCTTGCATGTTTTCCCTCTTTTTTTATCCTGAAGTGGCTTTTTGGACTTTCCCTCCTTTGTTCCTTTTCCCTCCTCGTTACTGTCTCGTCGGAGCACCTGAGCCTTGTTATCCTCAGTGTGAGTCAAAAACATAAGCTTATGATAGCAAGGATAAAGACTTGTGGATGTTTTTGCATCTGTGTTGTAACTTGCTGTGATGTATCTACACCAGGTAACCAGTGTTTCCCCTCGCAGCAGCTTCCTCTTCTTTGTTCGTTTCTTTCAGATTTCCTTTCTGTTTAGTTTTGTTGGTTTTTTTCCAAAGTGAGTTTCTCGTGTGGCTTTCTGTGATTTTTCCTTCCCTCTTTTGCAGGAAGACCCTCGTTATTGTCTTGGTTGGGTTCACCTGCGCGTTGTTATCCCGCCTCCTGGAGCCGGTGTATTTAGTGTGGCTTCTCTCTCTGTCAGTCTTCAGCAGGTTGTTGTGTCTGTTGGGTCTTGCTGTTGCTTTGGGCCTTTTAGGCAGTATATAAGTTTGTGTTCTGCAGTGTTTATATAGAGGTTTTAATTTCTAAAGGCTTACTCACGGCCCATCTGCAAGCTGACAGCTGTGTTTCTCCCAAACAAAATAAATCTGCCCGTCCATCATTAGCAGGGACATAAAGACTCATACTGCGTCCTAAAGTTTGTCTTCCAGCATCAGAGTGAATCAAGACTGTTTTACAATACACCATGCAGTAAAAGACAAAACACAAATGTGAGGTGCTGAGATATTAGCCGTAAAGATAAAAATAATCCAACACTAACTCAGCCACTTCACAACATTAAAACAAGTTGCATGTTTTATTAGGGACTCCCATTTTTGATAAAATTTAAAGCTGATAGCATCTACTCCAGATCTTCCCATCAAACATTGTTAACTTTGCGTCTGCGCTCCATGCAGGGCCACAAACTCTGGTGCTTTCCCCTCAAATACAAGCATTTCAAAGCCAGTGCAATGGTAGACCCTTCCCTCTACTTCGAGGGCCAGTTTCCTGAAACCCTTACGTGTCCCTGCTGCAACACACCTGAATTTAAACTTTAGTAGCTCATAAGCCAGACTCTAGACCTTAACTGCATGTTGAGGTGGCAAATCTAAGGCGTGCCAGAAGGCCTCATCTCGTTGGTGTCACTGGTTCCTAATCGCCCCATGTGCGACATGCAGTAGCGGATTTTCATACGGGCAGTTGCCCGGGGCGGCATCATGGGCATCTGCAAAAAAAAAATCCTCCTACTCATGCTGCCCCGACGTCATGCCAGCGCATAGTGGGAATGTCACAGGCACCGATCGGTTTTCTATCGCCCATTTGCTGGGAGTAAGGGCGCCCTGCGCCTGCTGCTTGCGGCAGGGAGGAGAGGGCGGGGCGGCGGGGGATTCTCTGGTGGCTGGAGCAGCATCTAATAACCAACTCGCAAAATAAAACAAAATAAAAACAAACACGAAAACACCAGACATCATGATACAGACTTATCATTTGCATCGATGTTTTTTTTGAAATTCTGTACACGAAAAGTGAGCGAGAGCCCTCGGTGCGCGTGCTCGCTGCTGAAGTCAAAGTAAACTTTATTGTCATCTCCGCTACAGACAGTCCAGCATATAGAGACGAGACGACGAGGCTCCAGCTACAGCAGTGCAAGTAAACAAACAATAAATATAAAATGAGTAAGAAAATAAATGTACACTTTAGGACTCGGGGTAAAGGATCAAAGGAACTTGTCTAAAGCAGTTCTTGTTCATTAACTGTTTTAAAAACTACCATCTGCATAACTGACAAAGGCTAACAAGGCCGGGGAAGGACTATATACACAGACTTAAAAATGTATCTAAAGTCAGCTATTTCATTATTTGTGCTCTTGCCTCTACCATTGAGGACACTTTTTGTCCAGTAAAGAGTAGCGCTACCTCGATTTTTAAACTTTTTTTTTTTGTCATTTTGCTCAAAGACTATTGTGATACTCACTCTGAACAATCAGCTCACGTGGAGTTGGCACATACCTGTCTCACTTTGAGATTGTCTGACAGATGTTGAAGGACCTCAGGGACGACTCTGGCCCTTCCTGTAAAGTGCAGTGGTGTTTTTTTAACCCAGTCCAGTTTGTCTGTGTACTCAAAGGTCCACGTTGACCCCGTGGATTGAAACAGGGGTCAAGTCTCCTTTGCAACTCAACGTGGCAAAGGAGTCGACTCATCGCCCCTGCTGATGCATCCAACCACCGCAGAGTCATCAGAAAACTTCTGCAGATGGAGGTCTCTGTTCAGTGGCTGAAGTCTGGTGTAGGGGGGCGAGGGGACAGTCCCCTGTGGTGCTCCTGTGTTGCTGATCAACATTGTCTGACAAGGTGAAGACGTACATTGTGGTCTTCCTGTCAGGTAATCAATAATCCAGGACACTAAAGAAGCATCCACCTGCATCGCTGTTAGCTTATCACCCAGGAGAGTCGGCCTGATGTTGTTGAAAGCACTGGAAAAGTCAAAGAGCATGACCCTCACAGTGCTCGCCGGTTGGTCCAGATGGGCGTAGTCATGATTGAGCAGATGGATGATGGCGTCCTCAGCTCCAAGACATGGCTGGTAAGCAAATTGAAGGGGATCCTGATGTGGTCTGACTATGAGTCGGAGCTGGTCCAGGATGAGTCTCTCCAGGGTCTTCATGATGTGGGAGGTCAGTGCCACAGGCCTGTAATCCTGGGGGCCACTGGGATGTGATGTCTTCCACAGCACTGGGACCCTCTGCAGACTCGGCATGAACAGTTTATGGAAGACTCAAAAAAAGCTGGGGGCACAGGACTTGAGGACACAGGGACCCACTCGTCTGATCCAGCAGACTCGCCTGATTGGAGTCTCCTAATCTGCAACTGTACCTGGTCTTGAGTGAAAGTGATGGGTGGGGAGGGGTGTCAGGACTCTGGTGAGGGTGTGAGCAGTCACTGCAGTGTTGAAAATGGTGGTTGGTAACCCATGATGAACTGCCAACTTATCTAGGGTGTACCCTGAGTCCGCTAGGATAGGCTACCTGATAAGGAAATGATGGACAGAGGACATCTCCTCAGCAGGTGTTCATAAAGTTTCCTCATCTTCATGAGGATCTCATGCGCAGCATCTTCCACTGGCTCGATGTGGGTGATCAGGTCTCATACAATATGACCCTTATGGTTATTCTGGCCAAGAAAGAGAATAGGCTGGCAGCCCAGAGAATGTAGTTTTGAAACCTGCAAGAACAACAAGGAAATCTATGCAGCCAGTCTGGTTTGAAAAATTATCTTAGCAGGGGAATAGTTTACAGTGTGGGCATGGCCAGGCTGATCAGTACCAACTCAGGAGGTGCAACAACGTAAATATTAAATCCGTGTGGTTGGTTGGCTTTGATTTGTTACAAGGTTAAGACTGGCCTGAAATGTATCCTCTGGAATTTACAAATCTTGAACAAATGAAGTTGCATATAAGCAAACTGATGCATAACAAACCTTTAAGTTTCACATCTTTGTTATGCTGCTGTAGATTTTTAAAAAGGTTTTGGCATCTCACCTGACAAATTTCTATCTGCTCCTTTTAGGCATCTATGACACGCGCTCTTCCACAAGCATGTACTTTTGTCTGTCGTCACAATCCCCGACATCAGATTGACAGTGAGATGTATCCTGAATAGGGTAAAGAGTTGCTACACTGCTTCCTCACATCTGCTTCATGAATATGAAGGGTTGTAGTGGGAGAAGGTGGTCTAGGGTGAAGAAGGGGGGTGCAGGGTGAAGGTGATGGCTCTGGGGGGGTGAGTGTCCAAAGTGTCTCTATTGTGTGAAGGCTTCTTGATGGCTCATCAAAACGGCAGTTAAAGTCGCTGAGGGCGTTGGCCAAGAGCTTGTGTTGTGTTATTCTGTGTTTGATTCAGTCATTGAAATATCTAACATGAGACAGGTGCTCTTGGATTACTATTGAGACGACAAAGACGGTCATGAACACTATAGAACCAACATCTGTGATGGGCATGATTATCAATAAAAACACATTTTCTTGGCGTGTTAGCCTGCGATCAGGTACCCAATGCGCAGCTTCAAAGACTCCCAGCTATGGCTATTGTAAACACTCACCCTTCTACAGTGCCCGGGGAACACTGGCTGGCTGTTTATTTTGAGAGACAGACGCGGTTATTTTTTTGATAGTTTTGGAAACTCGCTAGACAGTTTTCCACCAGCAATAAAGGTGTTTTTTCTAAACTGTTCCACTATTTTATATTCAGCAGAACGACTCCTCCATCACATGCGGTCAACATTGTGTATTTTTTATTTCATACAGTATGGGGACCCAACCAAGATGGCGGCCCGCTATTGATTTTTTTCTTACTTTCAACCTTTATTGAGGCATATCAATGTTACAGCCAGTGCCAATGCACGTCGCCTCTACGTCTCTACAAAACACGGAAAGTACCCAAAAATTAGGGACAGCTAACTAGCCTACCATATGCGGCACAGTGCACTTAAGTCTGGTCTTTTACCTGTGAAAATAGGCCGAGCAGCCGGTGAAGAACCGCTCTTAGCAGTCAACAGACACACCGGACTAATGGCGACCGCACTTCCTGCGCAGAAGCCAATGGGGTTGAACTTCACCCCATAACGTTACGAAAATTTAGAAGCGTTTCTTAACAATTACTAACATAAAATGCTTCCCTTCAAAAAATAAATTTCACATTTCAAAAATAAAATCACAGTGAACACAACTTAGCTTGGCTAGCTACGTTAGCATAGTAGTTTGCGCCGGGGCGAACAACGTCCGCTATCTTTTAAAAATTATAAGACAATTACAGTGGTCTGCATTAGAGTAACGTCAGTGTTAAATTTTCCAAAAAGAGCCCAACAATTTATGCTATCGCGGAATTAGCTGCTGTGTGTATATTAAAACACACAAACGCGGGGGCAAGCTAAGATGTATGTTATGTATGTTACGTCGTTGTTTTAAAGTAAACTAACAAAATCCAGAGCGACTGCAGATATGTGTAATTTCGCATAAAATTACTCACCGTTCGCGATGAACACAGCTCTTGATAAACCTTGAACACGTGCTGTTGAATATGTCCGCTTGTGTAGAAGAAGGGAACTGTGAGCTGTTTACACGTCATCAAGTTGTATTTTACATCGACAGAACTTAAAATTATATTGTTTTTTGATTAAAAGAAGATTTTAAATTCAGACAAATCACGATTATATATTGAGTAAAGAGGCATAATTTATGTGTCACCCGAACTCAATAAAATAAAAATTTTAATTAGGAAGTCTAACAGTATTTATGAACTTGATTTTTCATTTCACAACAACATATATATGTAAGTAATGACTAAAGATCCCATTAATTACTTTTTAGAGTGACAGCCAATCACCTTCTCAGCAGAGCGCACAACACGCTGCAGTCTCTGTTTGTCCCTGATAGTGGCTCCAGCGTACCACACGGTGATGGAGGAGGTGAGGATGGACTCGATGACTGCAGTGTAGAACTGCATCATCGTCCGTGTTGGCAGGTTGAATTTCTTCAGCTGCCTCAGGAAGTACATCCTCTGCTGGGCTTTCTTGATGACGGAGGTGATGGTGGGCTCCCACTTCAGGTCCTGAGTGATGGTGGTACCCAGGAAGCGGAATGAGTCCACAGAGGTGATGGGGGTGTCAGTCAGGATGATGGGGGGGAGTGGGGCTGTGTGCTTCCTGAAGTCCACAATAATCTCCACTGTCTTCTGGGCATTCAGCACCAGGTTGTTGTGGCTGCACCAGGACACCAGACGTTCAAAAGCAGAGCAGGAAACTGTTTTCTTTGTGAAAGTGGTCGCTGAGGAGTCCATGTGCGCTCAACGTGAGGTTCAGAGATTCAGCAATCCTAGTCATTATAATTTGAATGTGACTCATTGAGGGCTGAATAAAAACATTTTGTTCCCTGGCACATGTCTCTTCAGCTGAACAAGGAAATAATGACGACATTCAAGGATGTTCACAGAACGATTGAGAAGATGAAGGATAATGTCCAGCAAATTCAAATTCAAATTTTATTTGTCACGTACACAGTCATACACAGTACGATATGTAGTGAAATGCTTGGACAACTGCTCGTGACCTAAAGAAAACAAAAAAGGAAAAGGCTATGAATAAGATAGGAAATAAATATGAAAAATTAAAAATGGTAAATTTAACTAGGAAGGAATGAAATATAAATTAAGGTTAAAAATGAAATAACTGTACAACAAAATACACAATATAGAACTATATAAGAATGTATGAAGAAATATAAATAAATATATGCACAATAACAGCAGCATATACACAATAACAGCAGCGTGATTTAAGTAATGAAGTGAAACCAAAGTCCAGAAAGTCCAGTGTGTGTGTAAGAACTGTATGTGTGGGTCAGTACTGTGTGGTGGTGTGATTGAGAGACCGTATCGCCTGCGGGAAGAAGCTCCTCCTCAGTCTCTCTGTGTTGGTCTTCAGGGAGCGGAATCGCTTTCCTGACCTCAGCAGAGAGAACAGTCTGTTGTTGGGATGGCTGAGGTCCTTCACCATCTTCCTGGCCTTGGTCCAGCACCGCCTGCTGTAGATTGAGTGCAGGTCAGGGAGCTCGGAGCGGATGGTGCGCTCAGCTGACCGCACAACCCTCTGTAGAGCTCGTCTGTCCTGCATGGTGCTGTTCCCGAACCAGGTTAAGATGTTTCCCGCCAGGATGCTCTCTATGGTGCAGGAGTAAAAGTTCCTGAGCACCTTGGAGGGCAGTTGGAAGTCTCTCAAGCGTCTGAGGTGGTAGAGATGCTGTCGGGCCTTTTTCACCACGGTGTTGATGTGACAGGACCATGACAGGTCCTGCGTGATGTGAACTCCGAGGTATTTGAAGCTGTCCACTCTCTCCACTGGGCACTCGTTGATGACGGGGGTCTGGTAGTTCCTCTCCTGCTTAGTGCTGAAGTCCACTATCAGCTCCTTTTGTCTTACTGACGTTTAGAAGGAGGTTGTTCCTCTGGCACCAGTTCTCCAGATTCCTAATCTCCTTCAGGTAGGCCGTCTCGTTGTTATCAGAGATCAGGCCCACCACGACGGTGTCGTCAGCAAACTTGATGATGGTGGTGGAGCTGGTAGTGGCCACACAGTCATATGTGTACAAAGAGTACAGCAGGGGGCTCAGAACACACCCCTGGGGGGCTCCAGTGCTGAGAGTGGTGGAGGCTGAGACATGTCCGCCCATCCTTACTGCCTGTGGTCTGCCAGTTAGGAAGTTGGAGATCCAGGCTCCCCTCGTCGTGAAAAGACTTGAAGCTCTGTGGAAACTGGTGTTTTTCCTCGACCAGAGGAAGGAAGTTCAGCTGTCTGATGTGAAAAAAGCTCTGGAGAATTTCCTAGAGACTTTGCAGAAAGCTGAACTACTGAACATCAAATTCACAGAGGCTCACAAGATGAATCAGATGTGGAAGAGTTTGAAAATCTGAACAAGAGCCTCACTGATGACTACATATCGCTGTCTGGGGCTCTACACATCGATCGGGAGATGAAGCTGGATAAACGAGAAAAAAATGTCCAAGCTGGAGGCAAAATTAGCAGAGCAGGAGGAGACACTGGAGGAGACACAGAAAGGAGTGGCATCAAATTCAGCCCAAGAAAATAACACGTTCTACTGTGTCCTGCAATGAAGATCAGACCACACATTATAGGAAACTTTGTTAAACCTCTGAAATCACAAAGTTTAAAATATTTGAGATTATTATAATTAACTAGCTCATGATGTGCTTCATTCTTCAACTTGATTTATATGTGATGTGTAAAAGTATAAAAGTCCTACGAATGTATTATTCTTGATCTTTGTGGTGTTTTCACTGTGAATTTTAATTCCAGAAAAGAAGAAGAAAACAGAAACGCAGGAAAGGTTTTTCATCCGGCTCAGTGTTTCTCTGCAACAGCTGAACACTCGATCCGACTAGTTTGGCGTTTCAGCTCACCGATGCGACAGAAACATTAGTGGGAGATATTTCTTGGCAACTTTTAAAAGATTTGTCCAACTTATTCCAACGTAAACCCTGTCCGTGAAGCCAGGGGACATTTCATGGGCTTATGCGATTGGACGAGAGGGTGTAGTGCTACGTTATTAGCCAATGACTTGTCACGGTCCGGGGCAGCGGCCGTGTGAAGAGTGGAAAGGAGGACTCAAATTCAGCACTTACTCAGATGTGAAGGCGATTTATTGACAATATCAAACATAAAGTGGAGATGGCAAAACAGAACTAAGGATGAACTAAACTGGGTGAAACTACACAAAGGAGTGGCAAACCTGAACATGAAGGGAGAACAGCAGGGAGAGCACGCAGGGGATTTCACAGGGTATGAACACAGACGACGCGACGAGGAGCAGAGGAAAACACACACTATAAGTACACAAAGAGACACTGGGAAATCACACACAGGTGGGGGAAACAGCTGGACCTGATTAACCTGAGGAGACAGGGGAACACTAACACCAGGGACCAACAGAGGGAGCACAAACCCAAAACCCAGTATCTAAAATCCCAAAACACAAACCATCCCAAAACAGCCCAAGAATAATAAAGAGAATAATAACAATAAAGAACATAAACACAAAGTCACTGAGTCATGGCCGCAGGACCATGACATGACTGTTGATCACCACGCTGCATCCTCAGACTGCACAGTTTGAAGCAGATCAGATGAACGATTGTTAAATTAGATGAAAACCACACAGACACACATAGGCTCCTTGATTTATTAGAGATTCATTTAGCACTAGGACAAGAGGACACAAATTACATAACAATGTGAAAGAGAATAAATATGTGTGCACTCATTTCAGCAAGGAATAATTTCATTGTTTCACAAAACTTTATTAAAATTGTTTGTTTTTGAATCCCTCTCAAATCTATTTAATCGTGAAAAAAAGTAGTATTTCTTTTACAAAAGAATTTCTCGAGAATGAAAGTTACCATCACAGCTTCCCAGTCAAGAAGACCTTCCAGGAGGAATGAAGGCCCATGAGGATTAAATAGGGATTATTATTGATCACAAATCATGCAAAGCGACTGGCCAAACTAGTAGAGCCGAAAACCCATCGGTGAAACAGTTCTGACGACAGAAACAGGGCTGATGGTCCTAATGACGGGCATCGGGGGCATGTTATTGGAGACAAGAACGCGAACTGTTGTAGTTTTGCAGAAAGGCTGGGCCAGAACAGGCGTCGAAGCCCGCATGGGTGCCATGATGTAGGCGGCAGGCACGGGAGGAGAGGGGATAGGCGGTGCTGCTGGGGAAAACGTAGGACATGGGGGGTTAGGCAGCGGTGTGTAGGGGCGCCCTAAAACAGTTTCATACACCTTGTGCAGTATGTCGCTCTGCTCAACCTGCAGAGCTCCAGAAAGCATCTGGAAGTTCTCAGTGAGTCTTTGGTTCACCTCGCTGAACTTTGCTCCAATGCTGCCTGACATCATGAACTGCTTAAGCCGATTATTTTTTGAGAATTTTGACACCAGTTTCTCAGCATGTTTCAAGATGGTGTGGAGTTCCTTCAGCGCTTTCTCCACAGCGCCAGAGTTTCTGCCTGATCCCCTTTCTTTGACGGTTAAAACCAGTCCCTCCAAAGCTCTGACCCTGTCAGCAATCCGCCTGCAGCGTTCGTCATTGTCCTTCATATTGTCATACATCTCGATGATGGTTGGGCAGAGGCCGAAAAGTTCGGAGACCAGCTTATCCATGGTGAACTGTAAGGAAAGAAAGGTAACAGAACTGTAACGGTGCCATGGAGAAGTAAACTTAACTAGACTGAATTCAAATCAAAATCAAATCGAAATTTATTTATATAGCACATATTAAAACAACAGTGTTGACCATAGTGCTTCACAGTCAGTATAAGCATGAGACAATTAAAACAAACAATAAAACAGGACAACAAACAATAGGTAACAACACAACAAGCTAGACCAACTAGTTAGAATCAAAAGCCAAAGTAAAAAGATAAGTTTTAAGACGTGATTTAAAAGACTGGATCGACTCGGCAGTACGAACATGAACAGGGAGGTTATTCCAGAGTCTGGGTGCCACGGATGCAAAGGCCCGGTCACCTCTCGACTTCATTCGAGACCTAGGTTGTGCTAGGAGCCTGTGATTGGACGATCTGCTCTGTTGGGATTGTATGAATGGAGTAGTTCAGATAGCTGGGCGCTAAATTATTCAGAATATTAAAAGTGAACAAAAGAATTTTAAAATCTTTGCGATATTTAACAGGGAGCCAATGTAATTTGGCTAACATTGGAGTTATGTGTTCATGAATTCTTGTACCTGTTAAAAGACGCGCAGCTGCATTTTGAATTAACTGGAGCCGGCAAAGAGAGGAGTGTTGGAGGCCCGAGTAGAGGGAGTTACAGTAGTCCGATCTGGATGTAATAAATGCGTGGATAAGCTTTTCAAGGTCTTTTAAAGGAAGGAACGGCTTTGCTTTGGATATCTGACGCAACTGGTAAAAGCTGTTTTTTACCACAGTGGAGACCTGTTTCTCGAGTTTAAAAGAGCCCTCCAGGAACACTCACAGGTTTCTTACAGTGGGCGAGAGATGGCTAGCGAGAGGGCCTAGGGCATCAGCTAACTGGTTTAGCGGAGTGTGACTACCAAAGACTATGATTTCGGTCTCGTTCAATGTAAGAAAATTATGTGATAACCAAATTTTAACTTCATGCAAGCAGTTGAACAGAGGTTGCAAAGAAGCAGTCACATCGGATTTCAAAGGTGAATAAATCTGGATATCATCAGCATAACAGTGAAAGGAGATGTTGTATTTACTAAAAATTAATCCCAAGGGCAACATGTACAAAGAGAAGAGAGCAGGACCGAGCACGGACCCTTGAGGCACACCACAGTAAATAGGGGCAGAAGCCGAGGAGTGTTGCCCCATAGCAACAGAGAACGACCTCTCTGAGAGGTAGGATTTAAACCAAGATAAAACCTTTGAGACCAACAACATGTTCCACTCTTGATAGAAGAATGTTGTGGTTAACCAAAGCAGCAGTCAAGTCAAGTAAAACTAAAACCACAGAATATCCAGAGTCAGCAGTTAAAAGAAGATCATTAAAAACTCTAAGTAAGGCTGTCTCTGTGCTGGGGCGAGGTTTCAAACCAGACTGAAACTTGTCATTAATACCATTTGCATCTAAAAAGGCCTGAAGTTGTTTTAGAACTACCTTTTCCAATATTTTGGAAATAAAAGGGAGTTTGGAGATCGGCCTGTAGTTAGTGAGAGCATTAGGGTCAAGATTTTTCTTTTTCATAATAGGTTGCACAACAGCATGCTTAGAGAGACGGTACACAACCTGATGACAATGATGCATTCAGCAGAGATAAGATACAAGGACCAATAACATGTAAAGCTTCCTTAAAGAAACGAGAAGGAAGAATATCATGCGGGGAACCAGAGATTTTGAGATGATCAATTATATCTTTTAAAGCAGAATAAGACACTGGCTCAAACTGTTGGAAGACAGTCAAGCATTCAGAGGCTGGAACTGGGTCTAAAACTGATGATGAATGAGATGGATGAGAAGCCCTTAAAGCTGAGATCTTTCCAGAAAAATACTTTAAGGATTTATCACAAAGAGCAGGGGAAGCGTCCCTGTAAGTGGTATCAGAATTAAACTGGGATGAACTTCATCTGGAAGCTCTGATGAGCTGAACCTGAAATCTCTCAAAAAGGAAGTTTCAGATTCGGCTCAGAGGTCTGAGTGTGAGAGCTTCCAAAGTAACTGGAAGGATACGTTAAACTGGTGGATTACACACAGATTTATGTTCTAAGAAAAGGCTGCAATCACAAAGTTGGAGACTCCGCCCATAGAAACAAAAAATCATTTACTGTGAATAGTTTGAAGTGATGACTGCATTTGAAGAATTTAAAAAACAACAATGAGACACAACTTCACAAGCAGAAAATATGAACACTTGCCACTGTACATATACACCTCATGTAGAAGAACATGTATACAGAATGTGTTGAAGTTGAGAAAGGTCTAACAAATACCTGCTTTCCTCTTCTAAGGTAGACAATCCAATACTACATACAGAGAAAAATCCAACAATCATGTGACCCCCTATGAGCAGCACTTTGGCGACAGTGGGAAGGAAAAACTCCCTTTTAACAGGAAGAAACCTCCAGCAGAACCAGGCTCAGGGAGGGGCGGGGCCATCTTCCCCGACTGTATGTGTAATTGAGGCTCACAGTCAGAACCTGGTAGAAGCTGAATTACTGATTAAACTTCTTTACAGGCCCTGAAATTGACTCAAATATCACTTTGAGATGTGAAAATGCAGACATGGAAAACAGGTGAGATTTAACAAACAATGAGAAAACAAAACAAAGTCCCAATGGGCAAAAGTGAAAAGTCCAAAAGGGAGAAAATCCAAAGGCACAAGGAACTGGAGACCGCAGACGGGGCCTGGAAACAGGCGCTCTGACATAGACTAGAGATAAGAAAATAAAAGACAATGACACAGGAAGTGAAAAGAGATGACCGAGCAGGGAATGAAGGACAGTGGATATACTGGACAGAGTGATGAAGATGGAGCTGCCAGGCAGGAGGAAAAGAGGAAGACCTCAAAGGACGCAGTGACGGAGGACATGCAGAGGGTTGGTGTGACAGAGGAGGATGCTGGGATAGGAGGAGATGGCGGCTGATGATCTGCTGTGGCGCCCCCTGAAGGGAGCAGGAGGAAGAAGAAGACTGAAATATGTTCATGTTCTGCTTTGTGATTGTGCAACAACCAGTGTTTGTTAAGTCAAGCATTCCTCAGAATCAGTGTTCAGTGTGTCTGTGTGACATCGCCGTGAAGATAAAGGTTGTTTTTGCATCACGACTCCAAAGAACTCTGTCCCGTCAGCAGCTGAACATTTTTCATACCAGGGATAAAACACACATACTATTGTGGAACTGCAGAAATGAAGCTAAACGTGCGTAGTCAAACGTAAAAACAGAAATGTTAACCAATTGTTTAACTAATTTTAGTTCATAGACACAGCCTATGAACTGAATAGGCTGTGTGTAATAGGTTTGTAAGGCCATGTTACCCCTAAATTTCTATCTTGTTCAAAGAGAAGATATAAAACAAAGTTCTGAGCTAATCGACCTCAGTGTTCTCCTTTTTTAAAAATAAATAATAATAAATATATAATTTCCACATTTATAAGTAATGCAGTTTCTAACGAAGCATGAAGAGCATTTTGCATCTTTAGGGGTAAATGAAACTTTTCTGGAGCTTTAAATATACTTTCATACAAACGTGTAAAACTGGACCCAGTGGCAGCAGCTGATTCCACATTTAACTGCTGTATTAAAGAAACACTTAGCTTTTTATTTCTGCTGATTTAAAGCTCAGCTCATTTGAGCAATGGACAAGCTCACGTTAACAATCAAGGACGCGATCAGCTTTTCTAGTTCTTTCATGGACATTAAGAGAGAATTTGTTGTGAAAAAAGACACATTTTGTGAGCTATCCACTCGGTCTGTGCATTCGGGGGTGGGGTGGGGAATCTCTTGAATGTTCGGTTACTGCAGGTTAAGCAGGTTAACAGAGTGGCACTGATACGTGTCCACCTTCACATTCTTCACTGTGAGTTTGTTTTTACAAAAGAATGCATTTGAGGAAAGATCGTTATCTTTGGGTGTAGAAACTCCACCAGTTTCTCATAAATGAGAGCATGCTGCAAGTGTCCGCGTTGGGAAATGACAAAGAATTTCCACTGACAAGAAGGATTATTTTAAAGTGGCAACTGCATAATTATGCTGTTTGTCCTTTCAAGACTGACGCAGACATGACAGGGTCATTGTTTTCTTTGTTATTTAGGCAACAGCACGCTGGACAACGGGCGTAGTCTTACAACTTACCTGCACATAAAGCTCCGTCACTTTTATATTCGGCTCAAAGAAACTGCTTGTTGTGCCGTAGCTACACACTCCTTTGAGCTCAGTGACTCCCTGCAGCCTCCCTGCAACAAATCAAGAGAGAAGATCCATGCACAGGTTTCTCTTTGTCTCCGGCACCAACTTCCCTTTAAGTTTCATTCTGCGTTGGTCAGCTTTTTATTGCAAATGCAGCAGAGGTGCACTCTTCTGTGCACCGGACCACAGCTACAACCTGGCAGGTCAAAATGTATTAAAGTTAGTGAAGGGCAGGATTTAGCCTCTGGCTGCTGAATACAACACGTTTCAACTCTAAATTCCCATTTGAAGAAAACACTTTCAAAGCATAGTTAAAAATATTAAACTGCTGCTGGTTTTAACAAAGATGACTCCAGGGTAAAATCTCCCATCGTACAGGAGCAGAGGAGTAAAGAGTTTGGGTATTTACCAGTCAGTGGAGGTCACAAGTGTTGCTGCTCAGGTGTTGAGGAAAATGAATGTCAATTTCATTCTTGTGAGTTTTTTAGGTGATTTATCTGAAACATCTCTGTGCTGACGTACAGCAACAGACACAACGATCTGCGTTAGCCCCGTTTATTATCAGCAGAATACTTCAAAGTAAAGCACGGATACCTGGAATGCTTAAGTATTTTGTACTTAGTTACCACCCAGCTGTTCTTGGTTTTGTTCTGACATGAATTGAATCAGAGTGAGCCGATGTTCTGAGCACAGACGGTCCAATCCTGACCCAGGTGAGCCTCAGCCCAACAGTCCAAGCAGAGAGGCCTGTAACGCTTCAGGTGAGTCACAGCCAGCGAATCACAACTGCCTGCTGTCGGTTTGCTTCATCCACACAGGAAGTGGCCCTCTGTGAAAAGACGTTTCTGTGGTGTGTGTTGGTAATCGTAAATGTAAAAACAGAAATGTTAACCAATTGTTTTTGAACTAATTCTAGTTCATAGAGTCCAGTTTGATGTGAGCGGCAAATATTTGATCTCTTTAAATATTTCACAGCAAACCCAGTAAGGCTGCACAGTTGGAGGCGATACCTGCGCTGCATGCACGTCATTGTTTACATCATGAAGGTACCAGTGTTGGGACTAAGGCGTTATTAAGTAACGCGTTACAGTAACTACGTTATTATTGTGGTAAGTAGCACGGTAACTAGTTATTATGCCAAAACCAGGAACGCGTTACTCGTTACTGGGATTTAAATATGCTGGTTATTCGTTACTTCGTGTGGAGGCATCGCGGAGCTTCCACAGATTCAATAACATTAGCAAGTGGTGGAGGCAGCAGGTGGAGGAGGGAAAGGGGAGACAGGAGGAGAGACCCGAGGCGGCCGCCGGTCCGAGTGTGAACTGAACTTCAGGTAAGAAGTTATGACCTGCAGTCCATCTGGGTCAGATATGAACCAAGTTTAGGTGGAGTTTATTTTAGCTGTGCTGACTTTTTCGTACTGCGTGCTAGCTAGCATGACGGAGTTTCTATACAGCTGGGTGGTGCTATGTTACTGATGTTGAACCGTCCCGTAAAAAACAGAATCGTCTGGTATTCAGAGAAAATATTACGCGTTTCTTATTGAGGTGAAAAGGAACAGTTTGTCCCGTAATTCAGCTACAATGAAAAAGACAAAGCTGCAGTTATTCTGTGTCTTTGCTGCACAGCTGCCTCTTCTTCTTTCATTCTCCCCCCTCCCTCTCCTGTTTCTACTTCAATCATGAAACTGATCAATGATCAGCTGATCGGCTTTTCTCTGTTGTTTGTTTATCGCCCACTTTGTGCCAGAAAGAGGAAACCAGCGGATAAACAACAGCAGCACGTTCAAGCTTGATCAGCTGTTGTTAGAATTTATTTAATATTACTTTCTAGTATCAGCTGATGTTTGCTGGAGCCACAGCTGTAAAGCTGCTGGTCATGATGTGGGTTTGGATATGTGGTGAGAGGGAAACATGAAGATGAAACCAGGAGATGTCCTTACTGAACCATCAGAGCTGAACAGGTGATGGAGAAACAGGTTTACCTTTTAGGTGACATGAATGAGTTGAAGTTATGAACTGTTTCTGAGAGACAAATAACACCAGGATCCTTTTCTAAGTAGCTGACAGCTGGTAACTGTGCAGGGGCGGGTCTAGCAAAGTGTTGCCAGGGGGCCATGTAGGGCATTAACAGGGAGAGGGGGGCACAAAGAAATACTTTTCTTTCTTATTATCATTTAAAATGTCTCACTTTTAAAAAAATAATTATCTGAATCTTACAACAAACGATTGATAGATTGATGCATATATACCATCAGAACAGTGTACATCACTGTCACAACAGGGTTTATTTTCATTCAAAGGCTTTATGATTTTTCCTATAATGGTGGGCCGGTCTCTAGTCAAATTCCCCGGGCCGATTTTTTGTCCCAGTCCAGCCCTGTAAGCAGCTCATCTGCAGTCTGGTGTTACCTACATCTTCCTATTCAGAAGGCAGAATTTCCGAGTTCTGAGTACAATCGAAAGCACCACGACTGCAGTTTTTGTGTTGGATGTAAAAAGCAGGATAGGATAGAATCAGGCGTGGGATTTCTCTCGTGGAAATGTGCACATTATTTTTTTCCTTTCTATTGGTAGGTGGCACAGTGCACTGTGGCAAGTAAGCAAGCTAGAAGACTGACAGTCTGGCTGGGTATCCAGTTACGGAAGCAACACATTAACAAGAGAATTCTGAGTAAAACCAAAGTTACTTTCCCTAGTAACTAGTTACTCTGAAAGTAACGAGTAACTTGAAGTAACTGAGTTACTTTTGATAGAAGTAACTAGTAATGTAACTAAGTTACTAATTTAAAGTAACTTACCCAACACTGGAAGGTACAGCCAATAGAATGAGAGGTGATATTTTGTTTCTAAGAGATGCACTCAGGTCAGGTACATGGAGACCTTATTTGTCTGCAATGATGTTTTGATGAACAGGAATGTAGCACAAAGTAAAGGTGAAAGCAGCCAGCTGTTAGCTTTAATGTTAACAGTTTCATTTATATTTTTATTCTACAAGCTGCACTGAAGTTAGGAGAGAAGAACAATCAATTATAGTTTGCTGCAAATACCTGTATATGTCTCCATCACTAACTGACACAACAAAGGGGACTCTTATCTTGTAGCGTGAGTGTTGTTGGGAAGCACAGCAGTGACACCTTGTGGTGAATAAGTTAATCACCATCACATAGCTGGTTGCCCTCCATCTACAGCAGCACAGTAGCCAGTAGCTGGAGATTCTGAGGCTGACGGTGCACCGGAGCCCTAGCATCCATACGCTGTTCCAGGCAGTGAATGTTCTCATGTTACCTGATGAATCTGTCTGATTGGTTATTATGTGTTATTATTGTGTATCACGCGTGCATATAACAGGTATTACGGTAAATGATACCTGTTGTACCGTAAAGTAAAAGCTATGTTTTTAGGTGTGACGTTAACAATGACAAACATACATATATATACACATACATACACATATGTATATGTATACCATATATTAGAACATTAGACTGCTGATTTATTGTGAATGGATGATATTGTTTTATGATGCACTATACTGCTGAGTTAAGAAGAGAATATTGTGTGCAGAGAGTCAGGGCCTTGCTGTTCTGATAGCAGAGGAGACAGAGCACATTCCACAGGAGGTTCACCCCACCACCTTGTTGGGAGCAGGAAAAACAATAACTTGGGCGCCGTGTGAGAGAAAGAATGTGAATGTTTAGGCC
>NC_140624.1:68585037-68637537 GCF_057382275.1 Copadichromis virginalis
GGAAACCAGCGGCTGAACAACAGCAGAACGTTTAAGCTTGATAAGCTGTTGTTAGAATTTATTTAATATTACTTTCTACACCAGGATCTTTTTCTACGTAGCTGACGCTGGTAACTGTGCAGGGGCGGATCTAGCAAAGTTTAGCCAGGGGGGCCGATAGGGCATTAACAGGGAAAAGGGGGCACAAAGACATACTTTTCTTTCTTATTCTCATTTAAAATGTCGAGCTTTTAATAAATAATTATCTGACACCCAAAGTTTTAATTTGATGTAAAATGAATAGAAGTCAATTACTGTACATAGTGACTATTAAGTCTAATATACCCTAGTAAGCTATAGTACTTTTTACTTTGGGAAGGTACCATCTGTGCAGTCTGCAATTTTGTTGAAGAAAGATGTTGAATCTATTTAATATTTCTTGAAAAATAATTGATTTCTGTGCATTTTTTTTCACACTGCATCAAATTAAGGTTGATTACGTCGATTAAGCATCATGAGGTGGCGCGTGAGGGGTGGTTCCTTATTTTTTATTTATTTATGTTTGTTGTTGCTGGGAGTTGGAACCCTATTAGTTAGGTTGCTTAATATTTACGCTAAGTACTCTTTAAAATACCAGAATAGGGAGGATGGTGTAGGTCTAAGTTTATTAGATTGATCAGTATTGCTGAACTATGAAATATTTTTTTTGTATACAGGTATAACAGAATAGCTTTAGTGTAGTTGTTGTTTTAAACTTGAGTATGAACTTGCAGACTTGCAAAATGCAGCAAGATATTTTAAAAAACAGTTTTGTTGATTAAAAAACACTATATCGGATTCATATCGGTATCGGCAGATATCCAAATTTATGATATCGGTATCGGTATCGGACATAAAAAAGTGGTATCGTGCCATCTCTAATATATATATATATATATATATATATATATATATATATATATATATATATATAACACACACACCCAGCACGCCCCTGCGGGCGGTTTATCCTTCAAGCTCGGGTCCTCTACCAGAGGCCTGGGAGCTTGAGGGTCCTGCGCAGTATCTTAGCTGTTCCCAGGACTGCGCTCTTCTGGACAGAGATCTCCGATGTTGTTCCCGGGATCTGCTGGAGCCACTCGCCTAGCTTGGGAGTCACCGCACCTAGTGCTCCGATTACCACGGGGACCACCGTTACCTTCACCCTCCACATCCTCTCGAGCTCTTCTCTGAGCCCTTGGTATTTCTCCAGCTTCTCGTGTTCCTTCTTCCTGATATTGCTGTCATTCGGAACCGCTACATCGATCACTACGGCCGTCTTCTTCTGTTTGTCTACCACCACTATGTCCGGTTGGTTAGCCACCACCATTTTGTCCGTCTGTATCTGGAAGTCCCACAGGATCTTAGCTCGGTCATTCTCCACCACCCTTGGGGGCATCTCCCATTTTGACCTCGGGACTTCCAGGTTATACTCGGCACAGATGTTCCTGTACACTATGCCGGCCACTTGGTTATGGCGTTCCATGTATGCCTTGCCTGCTAGCATCTTGCACCCTGCTGTTATGTGCTGGATTGTCTCTGGGGCATCTTTACACAGCCTGCACCTGGGGTCTTGCCTGGTGTGATAGACCCCAGCCTCTATGGATCTTGTGCTCAGAGCTTGTTCTTGTGCTGCCATGATTAGTGCCTCTGTGCTGTCTTTCAGTCCAGCTTTGTCCAGCCACTGGTAGGATTTCTGGATATCAGCCACCTCCTCTATCTGCCGGTGGTACATACCGTGCAGGGGCCTGTCCTTCCATGATGGTTCCTCGTCTCCCTCCTCTTTCTTGGGTTTCTGCTGCCTGAGGTATTCACTGAGCACTCGGTCAGTTGGGGCCATCTTCCCAATGTATTCTTGGATGTTCGTTGTCTCATCCTGGACTGTGGTGCTGACACTCACCAGTCCCCGGCCCCCTTCCTTCCGCTTAGCGTACAGCCTCAGGGTGCTGGACTTGGGGTGAAACCCTCCATGCATGGTAAGGAGCTTTCTTGTCTTTATGTCAGTGGCTTCTATCTCCTCCTTTGGCCAGCCTATTACCCCAGCAGGGTACCTGATCACGGGCAGGGCGTACGTGTTGATGGCCCGGATCTTGTTCTTACCATTCAGCTGACTCCTCAGGACTTGCCTGACCCTCTGCAGGTACTTGGTGGTTGCAGCTTTTCTAGCGGCCTCTTCATGGTTCCCATTCGCCTGCGGGATCCCCAAGTACTTGTAACTGTCCTCTATGTCTGCAATGTTGCCTTCTGGTAGTTCAATCCCCTCAGTTCTGACTACCTTCCCTCTCTTTGTTACCATCCGACTACACTTCTCCAGTCCGAATGACATTCCAATGTCATTGCTGTATAGCCTGGTAGTGTGGATCAGTGAATCGATGTCTCGTTCACTCTTGGCATACAGCTTGATGTCATCCATGTACAGGAGGTGGCTGACAACTGCTCCGTTCCGTAGTCGGTATCCGTAGCCAGTCTTGTTAATGATCTCACTGAGGGGGTTCAGGCCTATGCAGAACAGCAGTGGGGACAGAGCATCTCCTTGGTAGATCCCGCACTTGATGGTGACTTGTGCTATGGGCTTGGAGTTGGCCTCTAGTGTTGTACGCCACATCCCCATTGAGTTCCTGATGAAGGCTCTTAGGGTCCCATTGATCTTGTACAATTCTAGGCATTCCAGTATCCAGCTGTGGGGCATTGAGTCATAGGCCTTCTTGTAATCAATCCAGGCAGTGCACAGGTTGGTCAGTCTGGTCTTGCAGTCTCGGCTGATTGTTCTGTCTACCAGTAGCTGGTGTTTTGCGCCTCTGGTATTCTTGCCAATTCCTTTCTGTGTCCCGCTCATGTATTGACCCATGTGCCTGTTCATCTTAGCCGATATGATGCCTGACAGGAGCTTCCATGTAGTACTGAGGCAGGTTATTGGTCGGTAGTTGGAGGGGACCGGTCCCTTCTTGGGGTCCTTGGGGATCAGGACCGTCCGGCCTTCGGTTAGCCATTCCGGGTGTCTCTCGTTAACTAGCAGCTGGTTCATTTGTGCTGCCAGACGCTCGTGGAGTGCAGTTAGCTTCTTCAGCCAGTAGGCGTGAACCATGTCGGGCCCTGGTGCTGTCCAACTCTTCATACTGGAGACCCTTTCTTGGATATCTGCCACTGTGATGGTTACTGGACCCTGTTCAGGGAGGTCGCTGTGGTCTGCCCTCAGATCCACTAGCCACTGAGCATTGCCGTTATGGGTTGCATCCTTCTCCCATATGCTCTTCCAGTATTGCTCCGTCTCCAGCCTTGGTGGTGCTGTTCTCTTATTGTTCCCTTGCCACTGAGAGTACACCTTTGCTAGGTTCTGTGGAGAACAGCTGGTTTATTCTCCTGCCTTCTATCTCTCTGGTGTACCTCCTCAAGCGGCTGGCCAAGGCTGTGAGTCTTTGCTTGGCAGTTTCCAAGGCCTCAGGTATGGACAGCTTGCTGTATTTCTTAGGCACCTTATTCGTCGCACCTTTCTGCAACTCCGTTAGTTGGCTAACCTCTCTCCGTGCTACTTTGATCTTGCCCTCTAGCCTCCTTCTCCATGGAGGGTACTGCCCCTTGTGGCTGTTCAACTTGTAGCCAAGCATCTCACTGATCACTGCTGCCGTATTGTAGATCAGCTTGTTAGTGTCGGTAATCGTGGTTGTAGGTATTGCCCGTAGTGCTGCATTAACATCATCTAGCAGACCTTCTGAGGGTACTTCACGTAATCTTGGTAACCGGCTACGGGGGATCCAGGTTTCAAGCTTGGCCATGATCCTATTTTTCAGGTCAGTTCCTCTCGCACTCAACGATCCTTCTCCTATCACACTTGGGGCTATGTACCCAATCTCGGGTGGGGGTGATGATATCTCCCCCCTGACCTGGCGTCCTGACTCCTCCTTGCCGTAGCATTTGTGTTGTACCTCGTCAATCTCTAGCTGTGAGAGCAGTCCCTTCTTTCGAATGTTGGAACACTGAGCTACTAGTTGTTTCGCCGTCATTGTGGATGTTGGGTATCGAAGAATCCATAGGTCCCTCATCCTATTCATGTAGCCCCTTCCGCCGGGGTTACTTGCGTAGTAGCATTCCAACAACGCCCTGTTTTCGTCCCTTGCCCACCGATGCCTTCTTGTTCCAGTAGCCCACTTTTCGTCAGGGTGCCCTGGTTCCTCAACACCTGACGCGGACCTTGTTGATCCGGGCGACGTCCGAGCCGGCATGCCTTCATATTTATCTGTCTCGCTCATGTCTGCGGTAGGCTTGCTTAGCATAGGGGGTCTAGCCTTAGGACCCTTACTGGATACAGACGCCCCAGGCAGGAATCGAACTTGCGACCCTCTGCTCCAAAGGCGTGTAGTCTAACCACTACGCTATCCAGCTGCAATATATATATATTGTATGTATATATATATATATATGTATGTATACATACATATATGTATGTATGTATATATATATGTATATGTATATATATATATATATACATATATACATACATATATATATATATACATACACATATATATATATATATACATACACATATATATATATATATATATATATATATATATATATATATATATGTATGTGTATGTATATATATATATATATGTGTATATATATGTGTACATATATATATATATATGTGTATGTGTATGTATGTATGTATATATATGTACGCCCTGCCCGTGATCAGGTACCCTGCTGGGGTAATAGGCTGGCCAAAGGAGGAGATAGAAGCCACTGACATAAAGACAAGAAAGCTCCTTACCATGCATGGAGGGTTTCACCCCAAGTCCAGCACCCGGAGGCTGTACGCTAAGCGGAAGGAAGGGGGCCGGGGACTGGTGAGTGTCAGCACCACAGTCCAGGATGAGACAACGAACATCCAAGAATACATTGGGAAGATGGCCCCAACTGACCGAGTGCTCAGTGAATACCTCAGGCAGCAGAAACCCAAGAAAGAGGAGGGAGACGAGGAACCATCATGGAAGGACAGGCCCCTGCACGGTATGTACCACCGGCAGATAGAGGAGGTGGCTGATATCCAGAAATCCTACCAGTGGCTGGACAAAGCTGGACTGAAAGACAGCACAGAGGCACTAATCATGGCAGCACAAGAACAAGCTCTGAGTACAAGATCCATAGAGGCTGGGGTCTATCACACCAGGCAAGACCCCAGGTGCAGGCTGTGTAAAGATGCCCCAGAGACAATCCAGCACATAACAGCAGGGTGCAAGATGCTAGCAGGCAAGGCATACATGGAACGCCATAACCAAGTGGCCGGCATAGTGTACAGGAACATCTGTGCCGAGTATAACCTGGAAGTCCCGAGGTCAAAATGGGAGATGCCCCCAAGGGTGGTGGAGAATGACCGAGCTAAGATCCTGTGGGACTTCCAGATACAGACGGACAAAATGGTGGTGGCTAACCAACCGGACATAGTGGTGGTAGACAAACAGAAGAAGACGGCCGTAGTGATCGATGTAGCGGTTCCGAATGACAGCAATATCAGGAAGAAGGAACACGAGAAGCTGGAGAAATACCAAGGGCTCAGAGAAGAGCTCGAGAGGATGTGGAGGGTGAAGGTAACGGTGGTCCCCGTGGTAATCGGAGCACTAGGTGCGGTGACTCCCAAGCTAGGCGAGTGGCTCCAGCAGATCCCGGGAATAACATCGGAGATCTCTGTCCAGAAGAGCGCAGTCCTGGGAACAGCTATTTTTGAGGAATAATTTTATTATTGAACAACAACCATGTTCTCAATGAACCCAAAAAACTCATTAATATCAAAGCTGAATGTTTTTGGAAGTAGTTTTTAGTTTGTTTTTAGTTTTAGCTATTTTAGGGGGATATCTGTGTGTGCAGGTGACTATTACTGTGCATAATTATTAGGCAACTTATCAAAAACAAATATATACCCATTTCAATTATTTATTTTTACCAGTGAAACCAATATAACATCTCCACATTCACAAATAAACATTTCTGACATTCAAAAACAAAACAAAAACAAATCAGCGACCAATATAGCCACCTTTCTTTGCAAGGACACTCAAAAGCCTGCCATCCATGGATTCTGTCAGTGTTTTGATCTGTTCACCATCAACATTGCGTGCAGCAGCAACCACAGCCTCCCAGACACTGTTCAGAGAGGTGTACTGTTTTCCCTCCTTTAAATCTCACATTTGATGATGGACCACAGGTTCTCAATGGGGTTCAGATCAGGTGAACAAGGAGGCCATGTCATTAGTTTTTCTTCTTTTATACCCTTTCTTGCAGCCACGCTGTGGAGTACTTGGACGCGTGTGATGGAGCATTGTCCTGCATGACAATCATGTTTTTCTTGAAGGATGCAGACTTCTTCCTGTACCACTGCTTGAAGAAGGTGTCTTCCAGAAACTGGCAGTAGGACTGGGAGTTGAGCTTGACTCCATCCTCAACCCGAAAAGGCCCCACAAGCTCATCTTTGCTGATACTCGGCCCTGAAAATCTTAGAAATATGGTATCTAACCAGATTCTTACTCTGGATGGCATTACCTTGGCCTCCAGTAACACTGTGAGGAACCTTGGAGTCATTTTTTACCAGGACATGTCCTTCAACGCACATATTAAACAAATATGTAAGACTGCTTTCTTCCATTTGTGCAACATCTCTAAAATTAGAAATATCCTGTCTCAGAGTGACGCTGAAAAACTAGTTCATGCATTTATTACTTCCAGGCTGGACGACTGTAATTCATTATTATCAGGAAGTCCAAAAAACTCGCTGAAAAGCCTTCAACTAATCCAAAATGCTGCAGCAAGAGTCCTGACAGGGACTAGAAAGAGAGAGCATATTTCTCCTGTTTTGGCTTCCCTTCATTGGCTTCCTGTTAAATCCAGAATTGAATTCAAAATCCTGCTCCTCACATACAAGGTCTTAAATAATCAGGCCCCATCTTATCTTAATGACCTTGTAGTACCATATCACCCTATTAGAGCACTTCGCTCTCGCTCTGCAGGCCTACTTGTTGTTCCTAGAGTATTTAAAAGTAGAATGGGAGGCAGAGCCTTCAGTTTTCAGGCCCCTCTTCTGTGGAACCAGCTTCCAGTTTGGATTCAGGAGACAGACACTATCTCTACTTTCAAGATTAGGCTTAAAACTTTCCTTTTTGCTAAAGCATATAGTTAGGGCTGGACCAGGTGACCCTGAATCCTCCCTTAGTTATGCTGCAATAGACGTAGGCTGCCGGGGATTCCCATGATGCATTGAGTTTTTCCTTTCCAGTCACCTTTCTCACTCACTATGTATTAACAGACCTCTCTGCATTGAATCATATCTGTTATTAATCTCTGTCTCTCTTCCACAGCATGTCTTTATCCTGTCTTCCTTCTCTCACCCCAACCGGTCGCAGCAGATGGCCCCGCCCCTCCCTGAGCCTGGTTCTGCAGGAGGTTTCTTCCTGTTAAAAGGGAGTTTTTCCTTCCCACTGTCGCCAAAGTGCTGCTCATAGGGGGTCATATGATTGTTGGGTTTTTCTCTGTATCTATGAAGCGCCTTGAGGCGACTTTTGTTGTGATTTGGCGCTATATAAATAAAATTGAATTGAATTGAATTGAATACCAGCCCAAACCAGTACTCCACCTCCACCTTGCTGGCGTCTGAGTGGGACTGGAGCTCTCTGCCCTTTACCAATCCAGCCACGGGCCCATCCATCTGGCCCATCAAGACTCACTCTCATTTCATCAGTCCATAAAACCTTAGAAAAACCAGTCTTGAGATATTTCTTGGCCCAGTCTTGACGTTTCAGCTTGTGTGTCTTGTTCAGTGGTGGTCGTCTTTCAGCCTTTCTTACCTTGGCCATGTCTCTGAGTATTGCACACCTTGTGCTTTTGGGCACTCCAGTGATGTTGCAGCTCTGAAATATGGCCAAACTGGTGGCAAGTGGCATCTTGGCAGCTGCACGCTTGACTTTTCTCAGTTCATGGGCAGTTATTTTGCGCCTTGGGTTTTCCACACGCTTCTTGCGACCCTGTTGACTATTTTGAATGAAACGCTTGATTGTTCGATGATCACGCTTCAGAAGCTTTGCAATTTTGAGACTGCTGCATCCCTCTGCAAGATATCTCACTATTTTTGACTTTTCTGAGCCTGTCAAGTCCTTCTTTTGACCCATTTTGCCAAAGGAAAGGACGTTGCCTAATAATTATGCACACCTGATATAGGGTGTTGATGTCATTAGACCACACCCCTTCTCATTTTTTGAGATGCACATCACCTAATATGCTTAATTGGTAGTAGGCTTTCGAGCCTATACAGCTTGGAGTAAGACAACATGCATGAAGAGGATGATGTGGACAAAATACTCATTTGCCTAATAATTCTGCACTCCCTGTATATATATATACATACACGTGTATATATATGTATATATGTATGTTAGCGTGGGCTGCAATGCGTTAGCACGGTTAGCTCATTAATGCGTTAGTGCCATGTAGCCCCACGCACGGGGCGATCCGCGATAACTCGCTAAGGCAGATTTGCCGTGTTAATGCGGTTATGGCGTTAGCATCATTTTAACGAGATTAACGCTGACAGCACAAGTTTTTACAAAAGTCTGCAAGGTCAGCAGACATGGGGACATTTGTGTGTGGACTGAATTATAGCACGTTCGCATGAAGACAGGAATTACATCAAGGGTTTCTACTTCTGCTCCACTAGAGTAGCTTTGCATGAATCACAGTTCAAATATATGTTTTAGCTCCTCCCCTTTTACAGCCAACCTACCTTTACATCAACTGTGTGCGGCAGCAGCTCAGGAGCAGTCGGGACAGGTGACAGAGTGTCTGAAGATCAAACTGGAAGACTGTAAGATGGTAAATGAGCTCGCTGCTGCCTTCACTGACCTCTCAGGGTGTAGTGAAACCCAGCTTTATAATTTAAAATGTTTTAGAGAACTACCTGAGGCTGCTCGGCTGGCATGTACAGTGGCTTGCAAAAGTATTTGGCCCCCTTGAACTTTCCCACATTTTGTCACATTACAGCCACAAACATGAATCAATGTTATTGGAATTCCACGTGAAAGACCAACACAAAGTGGTGCACACGTGAGAAGGGGAACGAAAATCATCCATGATTCCAAACATTTTTTACAAATAAATAACTGCAAAGTGGGGTGTGCGTAATTATTCAGCCCCTGAGTCGATACTTTGTAGAACCACCTTTTGCTGCAGTTACAGCTGCCAGTCTTTTAGGGTCTGTCTCTACCAGCTTTGCACATCTACAGACTGAAATCTTTGCCCATTCTTCTTTGTAAAACAGCTCCAGCTCAGTCAGATTAGATGGGCAGCGTTTGTGAACAGCAGTTTTCAGATCTTGCCACAGATTCTGGATTGGATTTAGATCTGGACTTTGACTGGGCCAGTCTAACACATGGATGTGTTTTGTTTTAAACCATCCCATTGTTTCCTGGCTTTATGTTCAGGGTCGTTGTCCTGCTGGAAGCTGAACCTCCGCCCCAGTCTCAAGTCTTTTGCAGACTCCAAGAGGTTTTCTTCCAAGATTGCCCTGTATTTGGCTCCATCCATCTTCCCATCAACTCTGACCAGCTTCCCTGTCCCTGCTGAAGAGAAGCCCCCCCAGAGCATGATGCTGCCACCACCATATCTGACAGTGGGGATGGTGTGTTCAGAGTGATGTGCAGTGTTAGTTTTCCACACACAGCGTTTTGCATTTTGGTCTCATCTGACCAGAGCAGCTTCTTCCACATGTTTGCTGTGTCCCCACATGGCTTGGGGCAAACTGCAAACGGGACTTCTTCTGGTTTTCTGTTAACAATGGCTTTCTTCTTGCCACTCTTCCATAAAGGCCAACTTTGTGCAGTGCACGACTAATAGTTGTCCTGTGGACAGATTCCCCCACCTGAGCTGTAGATCTCTGCAGCTCGTCCAGAGTCACCATGGGCCTCTTGGCTGCATTTCTGATCAGCGCTCTCCTTGTTCGGCCTGTGAGTTTAGGTGGACGGCCTTGTCTTGGTAGGTTTACAGTTGTGCCATACTCCTTCCATTTCTGAATGATGGCTTGAACAGTGCTCCGTGGGATGTTCAAGGCTTGGGAAATCTTTTTGTAGCCTAAGCCTGCTTTAAATTTCTCAATAATTTTATCCTTGACCTGTCTGGGGTGTTCTTTGGACTTCATGGTGTTGTTGCTCCCAATATTCTCCTCTGAGGCCATCACAGAGCAGTTGTGGAGCTGTTTTGCAAAGAAGAATGCGCAAGGATTTCAGTCTGTAGATGTGCAAAGCTGGTAGAGACATACTGTAAGTGTCACAGAAATGGCTTATGTATAAAGAAGTTTAATAGATGGTTCCAGCAGTTAAAATGTTCTTGATTGTACACTTCTGTGGTCAATATTGTAAAGGTGTGTTTATCTTGTATAGGAGACATGTTTATCTTGTCACAAAGAACAAGTTGTTACACCGCTATTATTGCGAGGTTTGGGCGTGATAATATAGGGTCGAGCCACGATCGCCCCATATATAAATATATATATAGTCGACCTTAATCTTGCAGAGAATCTGATGATTTTGTGGATAATTAAAGTCAGTCATATATCCACAAACACAAAAAGCTGAAAGTCAGTGATGCTGCTCGGTTTGCAGTCCTGAATATCACGGCACAAGCAGGATCCACTGCACTGTTAATGTGAGCTGTGTTATATTGCTGCCTCTGTTCGGTGGTGTCGAGCCAAACGGACTTTAACGTGTGTTTGAACGAGCTGACGGTTCACTCGTTAAGCTGAAAGAAAGATGCTTTAATCACAGCAGTCACACATGTGTCCACTGCACCATCTGGAACTCTTCTTGTTTACACTCGTAATAACACAAACACTAAATCCTGCTTCTCTGTGCTGTTGTGTAGCAGTGTGTACACCTGAGACTGCCACCTGTCTGTCTGTCCTGCACTCTCTCTCTGTTTCTTTCTCTCTGATTGTGGAATAAAAGTATGAACGTGTGTTTATAAGTTACACTTGTGTTTGAATCCTGCAGCTTATCACACATTTGATGTCCATGTGTGACGACTGCAAGTGTCCAGAGTGAGGACAGAATGAGGGACCCACTGCTGCACATCATCTGTGAGGCTTTGCACCCCTGATGATCCACCAGGACAAACTCGGCAGTGTGTGAGGAAGAGGAGGAGGAAGAGCCAGCAGCAGCTGACAGATGGAGAGAATAGACAGACTGTTCCCTGTTTGTGAAGGACTGCTAGGAAAGTTTAACAGAACTGTCTGTGCTGAATCAGTCTTATTAGGTAATGTTCACATAATGTGATCATCCCAGTGTTTCCAGTGTGGGAGAAAGTACTCAGGGCCTTCAAGTTACACACTATGAAAGGCAGCAACAAGTTTAATGTTCAGAAACCTAAAGTCTGTATCAGCAGCAGAATGGAGCTAAAATAAATGTTGGTTTCAGTTCTATGAAGCTTTGAGGATTTTGGATCAGTAGCTGCTGTGTTTGTTGCATCATATTGCTGTAACTGTTTATATGCTTTATTTATTCTGAGCTAAGTTGATCTATAGTGTTACATCATATTCTATAAGGATGTTATGTGTTTGTAGACTTTCTGCCCAGTTTGACCCATTTAGCAGACGTCAGCCTGTTTAAGGCTCTGATGTCTATTCTGTGTGACTTACAGCAGTTATGACATGGTCTGATTTTCTCACCCAATAAAGGAATATTTCATATATCAGTCTACTCTTCATTCTATCAGACACAGTTATCACAGCTCGTACATTTGCTTTATACACATATGTAAGCATTGAGCCAAATGTAATAATGCCAACGTATTAAACGAACAATATTTGTCTCTTATATATATAACACATCTGTATACACACTCACAGATACTCGTCTTTGAGTGAAGATTTAAGGTGATAGGACATATAAACAACTGTTCAAGCTCACTGCTGTAATATATCATAATAATCTGACTATAACTTTAATATTGGCCATATTATATTTACATTACCACAGTGAGATGACTTTAGTCTCATGACCAACATCAGCTAATTGTTATTTACTAGCTAATCTTAAATGACTGTTCAGCACAGGAATGAAGCCCAACAATCATGTTTTACGGTCCTTTGGTCTCAAATGAACAAAACATGTTCTCCTTCGTTTCTGTCACACAAAGCTGTATGACACGTTTCTCGCGGTTAGTATCATGGTTGCTAGGCAACCTGAGCAGCGCGACGAAGGCAAGACCGTCCTATTTCACAAGCCTCTCACTTCCGCACTTCTCATACTTATAGTACGCACCGTGCGTAGTGCGCGTACTTCAAGCGTGCAGACCCTGAATTGGGACACAGCCTAGTGGTGCCGAGCTGGCGCACCGAGTAGTTCCTGTTACCTGCTGTTTGTCTGTTTTTACAGGTAAGCTGGGTTCCAAATAATACATATGTGATAGACAACAGTAGCAATCGAAAAGCTAGAGAGCCAGTTCACGAGTTTAAGGGTTGATAGCGACGAACCACCACCAGCTGTTGCTAAAAGCACCTTTGTTAGCTAGCAAAGTATTTACAAATAGTTCTCCCGTTCATTGATCTGAGCATGCGCAGAATGATCCACAGCGCTCCTTTGATCTTCTCGAACGATCATCGTGACGTCACGGCGACATCACAATGATCCTTTGAGAAGATCAAAGGATCATTGTTTTGTCACAGCGACATCGCATTCTCTGCCACGCCCACCGAGTCTATAAATAGGAGCTCGTTCAACAGTTTACAGCAGAAAGAGACAGTTGTTTGAGACACAGCTACCCTTTGACACCCTTGAGCCTTAAACCTTTACAAAAATGTCACAGGCAAGAGCAGATCCGTTAGACCAACTGAACCGTACGAGAGACGAACTCCGTCATCAAAACAAACAGCTCAGGAAAGAAAACGCACGACTCACCAAAGAACTCGCACGAGTGACTGAAATGTGCATAGACTTCAGTCACGATGTCACACGACACACTCAAGAAAACACACGACTCGGTCGAGAAAACACACAACTCGGTGAAGAAAACGCACAACTCGAGCTAGAAAACGCACAACTCGAGCTAGAAAACGCACAACTCAGTGAAAACCACATAGAACTCAGTAAAGAACACATAGAACTCAGTAACAATGTCACACGACACATTCAAAAAAACACACGACTCTGTCGAGAAAACACACAACTCAGGCAAGAGATGGCAGAACTCAGACAAACTGTGGAAAATCTTCAGCGCCCAGCGGTACGGGAACAAGAGTGAGGTGTCCATACCACCTCAGGCGGGATTCGAGCATCTTTTGAACTCGAGCCACAGTCCACCGACCTGTCATAAATACGCTGTGCTCTCCTTTATGTTTGATTCAATTTTGCCCCTCACCCCCCAACCAGTCATGGCAGAAGACCGCCCCTCCCTGAGCCTGGTTCTGCCAGAGGTTTCTTCCTGTTAAAAGGGAGTTTTTCCTCTCCACCGTTGCCAGAGTGCTTGCTCATAGGGGATCATTTGATTGTTGGGGCTGAATTTTTGGATTTCATTTAATTGGCTTAAACTGAAAAATCTAAAAATTCATGTGAGGGCTTCACATAGTGGAGAGCACTACATTTGCTAACTGCTCTTTGTTTATTTGTAGATTTTGTAGTTCTTCCTACTACAAAAACTACAAATGAAAACAAGGCAGTTAGCAGCAAATGAAAATAAATAAAACACTTAAAAAAAATCTGCTACTGCTCTGTGTGTTTACTTCAGTGAACACTTGTATGTTTTTGTGTTAGAAGATTATAGATTGTCCAAAATGTCCTACAGCCTGCCAGAGTACGAAATGAGGATAAAACAGGAAGTTTGACAGCAGTGAGTTCCTGCAGCGACCTCTCGTTTCTCTCCTCAGTGCTGCATGTTCGTGAACGTGAGCCTGGACGCGAAGGACGCGGTGAAAACTCTGAGCGCTGCAGTTCGGCTCCACCATACGGCAGGTGTCGCTCAGCAAAGCGATGCAGAAAAACAACAGAAACACCAAATAGGACAGATGTTTCAGGCACGAGACGTCCCTGGGCTTTCTGAGGGGACAACAACAACAATAATAATAACAATGTGCAGTAAAACATACACTCATTCTTTTCATTTATTAAGTTCCTGTGTTGTGTTGTTTGTGTTGTGCGTAGTGCCGACGCGGGACAGTTTGCAATTGTGTAGTGCTGTTGTTCCAAGTGTGACTGTGCAATGACAATAAAGAGTCTCTCGTCTCATCTTGACGATGAGCTCGTCCACCACAGCACTGAATCCAGCTCAGTTACAAGTTACAAAAGAAAATCATTTTTACTCGAGTACTAAAATTCATATTCAAGAAAACGCATGTTTCAGCTTCATTGCACGAGGCAGAGCAATTACGTTTCAGCGGACATCATGGCGTCCGCGTGTCCAGCTGTGGAGAGGACTCTTCTTTTGCCTTTCTTATCTTTACTAAGTAGAGACGTACAGGAAATAGTTGAGAGGGAAAGGGCCGGACTCAAACCCGTGCCGCTGCGTTCCAGCCATGTGGGATGTGGTCACCATGAGCTGAGCTCAGCCGACGTCAGAGACGCCTTTGAGTCAAACGTATGACACGTGTCCGTCTGTGGTCCTAGCTGCTGCCTCCTCGCTCCTTCAGCAGCTACTTGAGGACACTGGACTGTTTCAGCGCTCTCAGGTTAGAGATGTCCTCCGCGCTGACCGGGATCTCCTCGCCGCGATGCTCCTCGTCACCGTCGCCTTCCTCGCTGTCAGAGAGCGTGCACAGGAGAGCGTCGTTCTCGTACGTGGGGAAGTAATACCTGCGGAGCGAGACGACGTTTAGTGCTCAGGCTCAAATTAGTCCCAAAAAGGACGCCATTTTCATCAGCTGATAAAAATACTCCAAATGAAGTGTAAACATCTGTAGCGTTGACCACGTTCATCAGCAGCTGTACGCCAGCTTTAAAGCCCGCGCTCTCATTGGTTAATTCTGCAGGCGCTTCGTTAAACCTACTGCGGCTGGTCCCAGGCGGACATCTCTGGCAGCTTCATCACGTGACCTTCAGCCGCGATGTGACGCAGGGCGTCCGCCCGGCAGTCGAACATCCGCGTGCAGCCGTAGCAGCGGCTCTGATGGATCTGCCGCCGGATGAAGTTCACCAGTTTGACCTGCTGGTAGAACTTGAGGTCTGAGGGAGGACAGAACATTAGAAACACTCAGAAGGAAGAAATAGAAGCAAACTGCGCTCGAATTACCACGGCGATTTCACCCACTGAGCTCGGTCTTAAGGAGGTGGAGGTCGAAGCCGTGAGCCTCCTGCAAACACAAAACAGAAAGATGTCAGGGTCACGCACGCGACGCCCGTTACAGACTTCATAAATAACAAAACCAGAAAGCAGAGAGAAACTTTTCTGCCTCTCAGGTAAACTCGTCACTCGTGAGCACAAACTTAGAGTCACGTTTGGGAAACTGGTTCTGACTTTAAACCAGAACGTTTAATCAACGACAAAATCGGACTGCAGTCGACGTCCAATCCTAGATTTATTTATTGTTCACGAGTGTTAAGTCTAATTGTTGAATGTTGTCATCGTGTTTCTTAAATTTGTACGGTCTGAGTTCAACCTATAGGATCAAGACGTTCCTTTGTCTCTGACCTCTCCAGCCACTCTGTGCTGGGGGAGCTTTTATTGCAGATGCATCCGGACAGATCTGTTGTGAGCTTCCTGCTTTTATGACACACACACACACACACACACACACACACACACACACACACACACACACACACACACACACACACACGTCTTAGAACCATTGGGGGGTTTTACAGTGGGAGGTGCTTGTGTTGTATTGTGTATTGTAACTGCCATGTCAATAAATAGCTACGGGGGAAGCTGCTCTTTGAAGGACTTCGGGCCTGAGACAGGACAGGGGCGTGGGCTCCAAGAGCTGGTTCTTGACCAAAGACTTCCCTCGTTAGCGAGTGAAAAACCGGTTGAAGATGTTCTGTTATGTCTTGTTTCCTTCATGATGAATAAGTCTCTAAACTAGCGGGGCATGTGGAAACAGACCCAACAACGAGGAAACATTTTTATTTGCTCGTTAAAGTTTTGACAATCATGTATTTATTTGGAAACTTTTCAAAATAAAAGGCGCTTCATTTTAAAAGCTCTTCAGCTTCGGTCCGTCTGTGTGTGAGGGCACTTTCTGAGTAAAATCCATGTTTTGTGCGAACGATGGATTCATATGTTTGCAGAGACCTCAGGAAGCAGATCGTTTCCTGTTAGTGTGCACTGTCTCCGTTCTCCCAGAAGCCTTTGCAGAATCGTTTCAGGGATGAAAAGCAGAAAACGATATTTTCCTTCTCTGAAACTTCTACGTTCCCGTACCTTCATATGCGCGTAGATCTGCTCCAACGTCTCCGATTGGTGATCACAGAACAGACACACTGCAGAGACCGGATGAGCCTGCCAGTCCGACCAATCACTGCGGACGATACAGAGATGAAACGAGCAGACTGAAAGCATTCACACAGGATCAGAGGAGGACTAGGAAGTGGACTTGATTGAAACTTTTGCATCCAGGCTGACACAGTAAATAAGAATATTATCAGGACGGACAATCCAAGGTTCAGTATCTTGGTTCAGGCTCAGACATGTCACTGAATGATGTTTATGGAATTATGCGTAAAAAGCAGCTTTTTGGGGGTTGGATCATAAGAGATGACTACAGGAAGCAAAGAAGCTTTTAGTCACATGATTTCAGGAAGCTCTACCTTCTGTCTGCTTTAATCTAACACACGTGAGGTTTCCAGGACTGATGGGAATCCCGCGGCGCGTTACCTGTTTCCCGTGAACTCTTCGCTGCAGAACATGCAGAGACGATGGAAGCTGCTGTCGTCTCGCTCCTTCTGCTGCTGCTCCAGGACCTCCTCCTGTGGGAGCACAGAAGAAGAGCTCAGAGGAATTCTTCAGAAAACTACCTCAGAGTGCTCAGATATTTAAAGTGCAGAGGTTACAACGACACAAAGCGTGTCAAATCACTCAAATCTGCAATTTTTCTGATTTTTCCTGATTTTCAGACTTTGCCTCAAAATAAAGTTTAAAAGAAACGAAACTTCCAGCAGCACAAGATTCACTCAGGATGCTCCGAGTGTCACGTCTCCTCACCAGTCGTTTCTGCTGCAGCTTCTCTCGGAGGACTCTGTCTTCTGGAAGGACGTCACACAGCAGGAAGTAGTCCTCCTGCTTCTCTGTCAGGTCAGCGAGGAAGAAGAGTTTTTAATGAGTCATTAATCAGAGCTGGAGGAAGTGTACGTGGTTCACTTTGAAAGGTCAGGTCCTCTGTGGGTTTGAGTGAACTCACCGACTGGGCCCGTGGAGTTGGTTTTGATGACGCTGCAGAAATCTGTGAGCGGCTGCTCGAGGAATCTGCCCTTCCAGTACAGCAAGTACCTGATGGAGGAAACTCGTCAGTAAAAACCGACTCACAGCCAGGTTTACCGGCGCACAGAAACACTTCGTCACGGTTCATAAAAGCAGCACACTAGCAGGCGTGGACATGCTGGACTTGTTGTATATATTTATACTTGTAAGGTAAGGGTTTCCCCCCATCACCCCAAATAATTACAGGAAGTCTTTGGTGAAATGATCGAGTTCCAAATGCTACAAACATCCAAACGTGTTCCCGAGAGTTAAACGAGTGAGCCGGAGCATGTGTGGCTCGTACTTTGGGACGTCTGCGATGAGTTTGACGTCGGCGATGACAAGCTTGTGCTCCATCAGCAGGTGTCTGAGGAGGACGTCTTTCTGCGGCGGTCGGACGGACTCAGAGCAGAACAGGCAGACCAGCGGCTCGGAGCCGGGACATTGAACACCGGGAGGGCTGGAGATGTCAGCCGGCTGATCGGGGAAACACACCTGCTCCAGAATGCTGTCCTTACCTGAGAAAGCAGAAGAGAGACTACACCTTATATACCACACACACTCTACTCCAGACCAGGTGAGTCAAAACCAAGCGGAAGCGAGAATGTACAGCCTGGCATGAAGAAGCATTTCCCTCTGATCTACAAAAATCTGTCTGTATACAATTATTTTCATCACCCGTGGGGACAAAACTATGATCTAAAAGTAAAAAAATAAATAAATTAATGAATTAAATAACTCATTAATCGAACTCAGACTTTACACGCTGTTAAATCCTGAATAAACTTCACAGCTGTCAGACTGAGTACTGACTGAATATACAGATTGCTGTATAATCACAGTTAGCAGCCCAGCTATTTCCTAGCCTGCTAGCTTAGCCGGGCGGGTTCCCGCCTGCTTTTCTGATTTTTTTTAGCCTTTTTTCTGCTGATTGTGGATTCCCACAGACTCGGAGAGTCACCGACACCCAAACCTTTGCACGCAGACCACCAGATATCAGCATTAAAGCCGCGGACACGTTTAAAAGGTCACACTTACCGTCTTTACTCGGCTCGCTGGCGGCCATGTCTGGTGTCACGTGGTGCAAATAACACAAATCGAACCAATCGGAGGCCGTAAAATGCCAACGAAGCGCCTTCGCGGACCCCCGGTAAAACACGAATTAGAAAAGGTGCATTCAAGTGGTTCAAGGAAATATAAAAACTCAAGTTTCGATAGCTGAAGGTTAATTAATGTGAATGAAGTTGACTAACATGTAACGTTGGACGTTGTTGCATATATATAGCAAAGAATATAAATCACATGAACACTCAGATCCTCAAGATATACCTGAGCGTGTTCTCTGAACATGAAAGTTTAGTGTTCATAAATACCCATTTATTAACATTACATTAGCATATGTGTCCTCCCCTCTATTACAAATTTTTAAATGAAACGTTATTTGTGAATGTGTACCATGTGTACAGGTGTAAGGCTCCCTAAAATAAAAGTCTGAAAATAACATTTGAGTTTCTGTACAGGGGGGCACAAGAAGGCTGGATATGGTGCAAATTCTTAAATAAATGACCCAAGTTTTATACGTGAAGTCAGTTTTAAGGTGGAGTGGCTGCTGATGACACACAGCTTGGATTCGGGAATTCACTGGAAGCATGTTGTGGTCAAAGACCACTGGGGGGCACAAACAGCTCAGTGTTCATCCTGCAGTCTGACTCACTCTGTTATTCTCAAAAAAAAAAAAAAAAAAAACTATAGATAAAAGCAATGACAGCAATACTGCAGAAATAATAAACCGTTCTCCCTTTAAGCACAGAATGAAAATATGAAAACACACTGTCAGCTGTTTTTTTAAAATATTGCAAATACATACATGATGTGATGTCATGCCATGGTGATAATCTCATATATGACACGTTATTATGACTCTGTAATCACCGAAAAGTGCTCACAGTCAGTCTTTGTGACTGCAGTTTGTTAGTCCAGCATAAAGAACAAAGTATTTCACAAACACTTTTAACCAGTATATAAAAAAATATTTTGAGTTTTAAAAGTTCATGTTCACTGGCGCACACACTACCAGACACTCCTTCTCCATGCTTCATGGTGGGAACCATGCATGTAGAGACCATCGTTCACCTTTGTGGAACCAAAGATCTCAAATTTGGACTCATCACACCAAAGCACAGATGGTCTAATGTCCATTCCCTGTGTTTCTTGGCCCAAACTAATCTCCTCTGCTTGCTATTTGACCATAAAGGCCTGATTCACACAGTCTCCTCTGAACAGCTGATGTAGAGTGTGTCTGTTACTGGAGCTCTATGTGGCATTTATCTGCGCTCTGATCTGAGTAGCTGTTAACTTGTGATTTCTGAGGCTGGTGGATGAATGTATCCTCAGCAGCAGAGGGGACTCTGGCTCTTGCTTTCCTGGGGCGGTCCTCGTGTGAGCCAGTTTCTTTGTAGCGCTTTATGGTTTTTGTGAAGTTTTTGCAATTTCCTGGATTGACTGACCTTCAGTTCTTAAAGAAATGACAGACTGTTGTTTCCTTCGCTGATTGGTTCTTGCCATAATATGAATTCTAACAGTTGTCAAATAGAGCTGTCAGCTGTGTACTAGGCCTGCACAATAAATAAAAAATTTATTGTCATCGCAATATCAGCCTGTGCGATGGGCCCATTGCAAAAGACGGCGCAAACCGCGATAATTGGGTACCTTAAAATGTTTACGCACGTGCTTTAAAGAATTTGCCAATCAAAGAAACCCCTTTACACATTTGACCAGTCGAACAGAGCCCTTCACGGCATTAACCAATCAAATGGATTAGAGGCCCGCCTCCTATGTAGGTGGGGAGCGAACAACGCTGCAGCGACGAGTCGGAGTTGTAATGGCTGAGAGCGAGACGCATGACGAGAACGCTACTGACTATGAACTCGTGGCTAAAAAATAGTACCTCGCTTATTTGGAGGTACTTTGGATTTGGTAAAGACGACGTTCTCCAAACACAGGTGCTCTGCAAAACTTGCCGAACACTCGTGGCAACCACCAGAGGAAACACGACTCCACCATCATCTTCAACACGACCACAGAGAACTGTTTGAAGAGTTCCAGAAAGACAGGGCTAGCTAATGTTGCTAATGTTAAGACAAAGAGCCCCGCAGTCCAACGGCCGTCTCTGTATCCGAGTTTTTCAAGTGGAACTCCTTATGAGAAAACGTGGAAGCGCTACAAAGAAATAACAGAGGCCATTACACATTTTTTGACAAAGACATGATGCCTATAAATACAGTTAGCAGGGAGGGCTTCACCAGTCTGATACATAAAGTGGACCGGAGATACCGCATCCCCTCAGGAAACTACTTTTCCCATGTCGCCATTCCACAAATGTACGAAACATGCCGCAAGACTAGGGTGGGTTTTAATAATCGATTCATCGATTAATATCGATTCTGGCTTGGATAACGTGATATCGATTCATTAAAATCCTGAATTGATTTTTTTAATATAAATGTATTTTGCCCGAAATTCCAGAATCTCAGGTGAAACTTCACAAAATTTTGACAACCACCAAACATTTAAAACAGTGAATGAGAGCAGGAACACAGATTCTGCACAGAGACGTAAACACAAAGCGCCGACGGATCAGGATCAGTGAGATGTGACTTTCTCACCCGACGGCACGGACACGCTCGGGGCTGAAAGCCGACAGCTCGCTGATTCTGATGTTTCGGCGGGTCCGCGCTTTGTGTTCACGCCGTTTTTGCACAGATTCTAAAGCTGTTAGTTTGATCTCTCTCCAAACAATATTGACCGAACCAGCAGCAAAAGAAGATCCAAACGCTTCACATAAACATCGTCATGGATTCACTCTGACTGTTGCTGTTTTGCTTCCACCAGGATAAAATCACACTTCATGCACAGCTCTCTCTCTCTCTCTGTACTTCAAGAACAGTTTCCCGTCTGTCCCCGAAATCTGTTTTCTGCATTATTCGCTTGGTTGTTACGCACAAGTCTACTGTTGTTTACAGCCTGTCGGCCGATGTTTTTTTTTACTTACTTCCAAAGAGAAAACCTAATTTCTGCCGTTCAATAGGCTTCTGAACAAATGTAAACTTTTTAAAATGATGCAAAACGCTGTCTCTAATAAAACCGCTGTAACTTCAGAGGCAATGTTCATAAGCTGGTTAATGGTTTTCTTTCGTTTTTGATGTACTGCAGAATATTTTTATAAAATCCAGGCCAGGAAAACCACCTTCATGTGTTTCTGTGTTTTATCTTCAGCTACTTTGACACAAAGGCCTCTGCTGTGACGCTCACACCTGTGATAAAGTCTTGCGTGTGTCAGCTTCCTTTTTATAGATACAAAAATATGTAAATGTACTGATCTGAATTATAATCTGACTGAGGCAAAATTTCCCAGATTTAAATCGAATCGAATCAAATTGAATCGAATCGTGTATCGAATCGATTCAGGACCTTGTGAATCGGATTCGAATCGATTCTAGAAATCATGGACGATACCCAGCCCTACACAAGACCGTCACATTTGAACTGAGCCAAGCTGAAAACTACGCTACAGACCTATGATCAAGTCGTACAACGGAGCCATATATGAGTTTCACAGTGCTCTTCCTCACCGAAGACTTTGAACTGAAAACACGGTGTCTAGAGACTGTGTGTTTTCCAAACTCTCACACTAGTGAAAATATAGCCCGTGTATTACGTGAGGTGCTGGCCAGCTGGGATCTTAAAGAAGACCCAAAAATTTTTATGGGGGCAATGTTTCAATGTTAAAGTGCACTTTGTTGTTACACTGCTAATACGGCAGCTTTCTTTAAATAAAACTGTTGCAGTAAAACGGAAATTATGTGGTCGGGGTTTTTTGTTTGTTTTGCTATTTATTTTATCGTAAGTCATATCGTTATCGCAATATTGATCGCAGTTATCGCACATCGCAGGGTTTCCTAATATCGTGCAGCCCTACTGCGTGCCACCCTGACTTCTAGTCCCAACCAGATTCAGAAGGCAAGAAATTCCAGGATTCCAGCTTTGGAGTTAACACACCTGTGAAGTGAAACCATGTCAGGTGACTACAGCATGAAGCTCGCTGAGAGAAGGCCGAGGGTTTAATTCCATGTGTTCATCCATAGTTTTGATGCCTCCAGTGAAAATCTGTAAATAGTCATTAAAATAAAGAAGAACCAAATATAAATATTATATATTTGTGATTGTTATTTATGTTTTTGCATATTTCAGTACTTATTTTTGAGAATTTCTTGTTCTATTAATTGTAGTTATTTGTAATGTTTTACTCGTTGTTTGGTAGCATGCTGCAATACTGAGACCTGAGAATGTCACGGTCTGTGTGGCAGACTGTGGGGGAGAAAGGACCTAAATGCTGGACTCTGTGCAGTAAACAGTGCGTTGATTTACAGTGAAGTAAATGTAACACACAACAAATCTCCAGTGCGCTCCCACGACTCCCGTGTCGCGCCTTCTCCCAAGTGTCTGTACTCTGCTCCCGAGTCTCCGCACTCTCCGTGCAAAAACAAAATCCTCTAGCAAACAGAGCCCCTAATCCCAACGGTTTCAAAGTCCGACCGCACGTCCAGCAGCGCTGTCAAAACAGTCCCCAAAAAACTGAAAAAATCAACCACAGTTCTGCCACAGTTTTGGCAGCCGGCCCGATGGACGGTGACGGCAGGAAAACAGCTCGAGCGGCCTGCCACAGGTCTGGCAGCTGTGGCATAGCAGTTCTGGTGGCCGGCCAGTGATCTGATGACAGCCTTGTAGTAGGTCCAGCCACGTAAGAGCTCCGATGGCCCATGGCGAAGCACTGCAGGTGGTTTGTGACACGCAGGCCGTGCTGGTGTGGCAGCTGCAGGCAGTGGAAATGATGGTGGTGTAGCAGCCACTGGGGGTAGATTGGACGGTGATGCAGCAGCAACAGGTAGGTAAAGTGATGGTGGCGTGGTTATGGCAGGCGGTTGAGCAGGTGAGGTCTCCAACATCATAGACACAGGAACAGCAGCACAATGCAGAAACAAACACATATCATATAACAAGAGTCATAAATGCTCATGGACCCTGGGTCGCTCAGACCCAGGTCCTGGACAGAGAATCTGTTTTTCATTCATATCATGTCAAATGGCTGAATGACAGTGAAGCTGAGTCTGAGCTCTCTTCTGCTTTAGTCATTTGTGGCACAAATTTAAAAAGTTTCTGGAAACATCCCTCAGAGGTTTTGGTCCATGTTGACATGACATCATCACACAGCTGCTCCAGATCCATGATGTGAATTTCCTGTTCAACCAAATTACATTCAACTCAGTTCACTTTTATTTATACAGCAAAAACAACAACAGTTGCCTCCAGGTACTTTATATTGTAGAGTAAGAACCTTATGATAATAAAGAGACAAAAGAGAAACTCCAACAATGACATGTGAGCAGCACTTTGGCGACAGTGGGAAGGAAAAACTCCCTTTTAACAGGAAGAAACCTCCAGCAGAACCAGGCTCAGGGAGGGGCGGGGCCATCTGCTGTGATTGGTTGGGGTGAGAGAAGGAAGACAGGATAAAGACATGCTGTGGAAGAGAGACAGAGGTTAATAACAGATATGATTCAATGCAGAGAGGTCTGTTAACACATAGTGAGTGAAGAAGAAACACCCAGTGCATCATGGGAATCCCCCGGCAGCCTACGTCTATTGCAGCATAACTAAGGGAGGATTCAGGGTCACCTGGTCCAGCCCTAACTATATGCTTTAGCAAAAAGGAAAGTTTGAAGCCTAATCTTGAAATTAGAGATAGTGTCTGTCTCCTGAATCCAAACTGGAAGCTGGTTCCACAGAAGAGGGGCCTGAAAACTGAAGGCTCTGCCTCCCATTCTACTGTTAAATACTCTAGGAACAACAAGTAGGCCTGCAGAGCGAGAGCGGAGTGCTCTAATAGGGTGATATGGTGCTGTGGGGTCATACATACTAAGTATGATTTAGTCTGATGCTTGCAGTGTTAGTGCAAACAAAATGGAAGGAAACAATAATCAAAGCAATCTGGATTCTTCCAGCAGTGTCACTAACACAGATGTAGTGATGGACAGGTGTGACACAGATGTTTCTGATGCCCCTCGTGGTTCTGTCAGGACATCATTAGAGTGACATGAAAACCTTCAGATGTTATGATGTTACTCTTTCAAACCCTTTCACCACCCTCTCTCTCCCTCTGGAGGTGGTGCTCTCTCGGCCTCCCTGCGGCTCCTTGTTCTGCTCGAGCAGGCCGCTCAGGTGCGCTCAGGTGCTGCATTATTCACACCGAGCCCGGGGGCTCTAATTAAACCCTGGAGAGAATTGGAATCGTATGCCCTTTTGTTTAAGTGCGCTTTTCACTTCTCTATGTGCACGGCGCTGTTGTACTACCGTGGCAGTATAATCATGGTCAAAATCGATGGGTTTGTCTTTGACGAGGATCTTCTTCTGCCATGCGTTTCTGAGGACGGTTTCCTTTGTTTTGAACGGAAGAAAACAGACGACAATGGAACGGAGAGCGGCATCAGCACCTGGCTTAGGACCGAGGGATCGGTGAGCCCGTTGTATTTGTGGGTCAGTGCCATCAGGTATTAGTCTCTCTCTTCTGATCACATTTTCAACAAAGCTCATTACCGAACTGCCCTCTTCTCCTTCTCCTTCTCGATCTAGACTGAAGGTCTTCTAGCCTTTCAGTTAGTTTCCTTTGCTCCATTAGCGATTGTCTCAGCGCTTCATAGGCCACCGCTGACCAGCTTTCAAGCCCCGCCACTCGTGTTTCGGCTTCCTCGAGTTTCTCGCCGTGTTCTTGGAGCGCTAGCTTGTTAGCCGATAGCTGTTGGTTTGTGTCTTCTTTGAATTTCTTTAGGTCGTCTTTCAACTCACGCCTGAGGTCTTATTTGAATGCGTCGAAGTCAGCTTTCATCTCCGTCCGGAGGTCAAAGATTTGTTGGCTGATATTTTTAATGCCCTCTTGCAAAGATTCGAGATTGGCCCCCTCGCCATTTTCTTCATCTGACACACAGACACAGTTACTCCTGAGCTCCTAATTGTCCCTCAAACCTGATTCAGGGATCCACTCCTCTACTTCACTGTCCTCACTTTCTGAGGACAGAAAGTGCACATTCCCTTGGTTTCCCTCCATAAAAGGTTTTTTACATCCATGTCCTGTAATTATGAGTAGATTGTAAAGTAATAAACATTGACTATGATCATATAAATGCACACAAACACATCTCTACACGCAAATGCAAATGCATTACTGTATATTGCCTGAAAAAAATTGGGCTAACTGCACAGTGTTGTCTTGAGGCAACAAATGAAAATTAACAGTTTTACTGTATAAATAAATTTTAGTGGCTACAGGAAGAGGGTGATAGACTGTCTGAAGCAGTTAGAACAAGACAAGGCTATTGACTGGACCTCATACCACAGGCTGTACCCAGGGGAATCTACACCAACCACTATGGTTTACCAAAAATACATAAACAGGGTGCACCTTTAAGACCAATTGTCTGCATGATCAACTCAGTCACCTATAACATCTCCAAGTTTCTGGCTTCAATCCTCAACCTGCTGGTGGGCAGCTCTGAACACCACACTCAGAACACCTGGAAGTCAAGGTCAAAACCTTTTTTTAATGTAAAAGTGTTTTCGGAAATATTATTTTGTTGTTGATGTTGTAAATGTGATTTGCACTTCCCAGCCACCGTAGGAATCATACTTGTTATTAATCTCTGTCTCTCTTCCACAGCATGTCTTTATCCTGTCTTCCTTCTCTCACCCCAACAGGTCGCAGCAGATGGCCCCGCCCCTCCCTGAGCCTGGTTCTGCCGGAGGTTTCTTCCTGTTAAAAGGGAGTTTTTCTTCCCACTGTCGCCAAAGTGCTTGCTCACAGGGTCATATGATTTTACCTTACAATATCCTGGGGGCGATCGTGGCTCAAGAGTTGGGAATTCGCCTTGTTACCGGTTTGAGCCCCGGCTCGGACAGTCTCGGTCGTTGTGTCCTTGGGACACTTCACCCACCGGGCCCTCTGCCTACCGCTGGCGCCAGTGTTCGGCAGTCTCGCCTCTATCAGTGCGCCCCAGGCTACAACGTAGCTGCCATCACCAGTGTGTGAATGGGTGGATGACTGGATGTGTAAAGTGCTTAGGGACTAGTAAAGTGCTATATAAATACAGGCCATTTACCATTTACAATATAAAGCACCTTGAGGTGACTGTTGTTGTGATTTGGTGCTATATAAATAAGATTAAATTGAATTGAATACAGATGCCTGCAAAATACTATCGTCCTCATTTTAGGTTTGACAGCATTTCTAGTAGATAATGGCTTGAGATTGAATTGAGGCTGTGGTTTGGGGAAGGCCTCAGAGGGGACTGGAGGCAGGTCCCAGGCTGTGCAGATACTAATGAGAAGTGAAAGGCTTGAAAAGGCGAGATGGGTGGGGCATGGAAACAATAATGAACAGGTTATAGTGCCTGTTATAGGTTATAGGGCAGGCGACATATATAGACATAGGAGAGGAAGTGACGTGTATGGAGGTGTGGTCCCACTCCTGAAATTCAGATCAATTATAACTGCAGTGTTCAGTCTGGGTCATTATTATGTATAAAGTCTGAAGTCACACATAAATGCTGGATCTGGTAACATTTTAACAGGAAACCACAATTCCAGGTTCTACCAGCACACTTTATCAACAAAGTGACATTAACCACTGATTTCTGGACTTTACAGTTTTTCAAACCTCAACCTTGAAATTTTGTTTTGTTAACATTTAAAGACTAACCACCCCTGCATTTTTAAAACATGCGGTCAGTTTTATTATACTTGGCTTCTAGTCTACTTCCTTAAGCAACATCTGCCTCTAGATGAACTTGTTCTGCTCCTCTGTCTTTCCCATCATATATTTTGTGTTCTGGTGGTGGATGTTCATGTGAAACATGGTTTAACATCTTTTATTTTACATTTTTAATAATAATGCCAGTGCATGTAAGCTAAAAGCTCAGGCTACTCGAAACACTCAAATTTGCAGTTTATTTGGTCCTTGGAGTTTAATGTCATACAGAGCAGATGTGAACACAGAAGCCCCATAACCTACTGGCAACACAGTCTACTCATATTGTGTCACAAAGGCCCAGAGACCTGTAGGAAACCATTGAACCACCAATCATTCCCAACCCGTTGTAAGTGCTTGGTGATTAGCTGCTATTGCCCCGTCATGCTGGCCTAGAGACCGGTCCTTAACCCCTCGCCAACCGCCCATTGCTATGCCAACGTGTAGATTCTGCAAACAGCTGATGAATGGTTTCTGGAGAGTACTGGTAGCTATCAGTATAATATGTTTACATATTTTTAAAATCACCATCACATATATGTTATTGTTTTTATTTGTTATCAAACTGTATCAATGCAGTATATTGTGAAAAAAAACGTGTTAAGATAACTGATCGAGTCTGTTTGGAAAAGCATCACAAAGTCTCAACATGATTATTTCTAATATTTATTCATTCAAAGAGAAAGAACCATCACTGCTTTTCAATTTGTTCGTGTCTGCCTTTCCTCCACAAAACATCCAGACATTTTTATTTTTAGTCTATCAGCATCGAGGCTTCTCGCCCTCTGTGCCGGTATTGTTGACAAAGAGGCTTTTGAGGAAGAGTAGCTGCAGGTACCCAGAGGTGACGATGAGGAGGCTGAGGGCCATCGACCACCAGGTGATGTACTTTGAGTTGGACTGCAGCAGGAAGTAGTCTACGCTCTTTCTCATCCGACTGAAGCCGTAGTGCCGGAACATGTGAAAGACGTAGGTCTCCACTTTGTGGGTCGTAGTCTGACACAGCAGAACAGACGCAGGTATAAAAATCTGTTTATTCACTTTTGATGTGTCAAACTCCAACAATCCCGCCTCTGCTACCAGTTACTGTTTTTAATTCATTTTGTGAAACACTTTGAACTTAAGTGTGAAGTTTAAATACATTTGACTTGTTTTGGCTCACCAACTGCTGTCAGTACTGCCACAGACACCACAACACTATAACAACTGTAACAGCAGGTAGCTATGTGTACCTCGATGACGCTCAGTGTGTTGTTCAGCTCTTTGCTGATCTCCTCCTTCTTCTTCTCCTCCTCCTCGCTCTTTGAGGGATCTTGGTAGGTGTCATAGTAAACACCAAAGCTGAGGGAAACCTGCATCGAGCCGAAACGGTTGTGGAAGTTGCTGAAGCACATCTGATAGAAACCTGGAAGTAGACAAGTCAAGATGTTTTTCTTTTTTTTTTTCCATATAGCACAGTTAAAAGTAACACAGCAAACACAAAATGTTTTCCAGTTAAAGCAAACCTATTACGTATCGCAGAATCCTGTGAAAATTGAGTTTATCCTTAATGTTTCCATAGGAATTAAAATCAGTTGTATTTGATTGGTGTATCCAACGGCAGATGTGAGAACCTTTGCAAATGCAGACGTTTTTGCAGTTTGCTGGTCTGCAGCATTCAGTTGTGTGTTAACACAATACTACAATCATCTCAGGAGTGGATGTTCCAGCAAATTCAACCTAAGACCATCCAAACGCTCAGAAAAACTGCAAAACCCCAAGAATTCTCATTCTCAGACTCTACAGGCCTCATGTTAAATGTTAAAGTTCATGAGAGTACAAATAGAAACAGACGGAACAAGTGTGACTTGTTTGGAAGGGTTACCAGGAGGAAGCCTCTTCTCTTTAACTGAACATTGCAGCAACGCTCAGGTTCCTTTGGACAGACAAAACCAAAGTGGACATGTTTGTCCATAAAGGAGAAAACGAAACACGTCAGACCAGCTGTCAGCACTGTGGTGGAGGGATGATGATCTGGGCTCCGTGCAGTGACTCAGTAAACCATGAACTCCTCTGTATACAAATGTATTCTAGAGTCAGATGTGAGGCCATCAGCCACAGGACGATGATACCAAGAAGAGTGCCAAACCTCCAAAAGAAAAAGAATCAAAGTGGTGCAATGCTCCAGCCAGTCCAGATCTCAGCCTGACGGAGAAGCTGTGGTGGGACCTTCAGAGAACGGTGCCGAAACCGACTGAAGAGTTGAGTCTCAATGATGAGACTAATAACATCTACAGAAGCGGTCCCCAACCCCCGGGCCTCGGACTGGTACTGGTCCGTGAGTCGTGTGGTACCGGGCCGCGAGAGTTGAGGCTCAGGTGTGAAATGTCTGGTTTTCAGGGTTTTTATCGGTTTTCAGTGTTATTTTGTTATCGTTTTTATCGTTAACTCTGTTTTCCTGGGTCTTTCCACGTGTGTTATGAATAAATTTTCTTTTTTTCGGTACCGGTACTAGTTTTATTTTGTTGTATTTATCCGCGACACCTTAAAGGCCGGTCCGTGAAAATATTGTCGGGCATAAACCGGTCCGTGGCGCAAAAAAGGTTGGGGACCGCTGATCTACAGGGTGCACGCACGAGGCATTGACGATGACGTGACAATGAGCAGTGACAAATAAATAATGACAGGATGAGAAACAGGTGAAAACATGGCTGGAAGAAACTAAAGAAACAGGAAGTACACTCCACATAACGAGCACAGGACAAAAGACTATCATAATAAAACAGGAAACAGACACAGGAAAACTAAACACTAACAAAATGTCCAAACTTAAAACACTGGCACCACCCAGGCACCATTACAGAAAAACATGATGAAAATTAGAAGATTTTATTGAACATTTCTGTAAAACTCCTGCAGGGTGAGATGCAGTGGGACGACCTGTATCATGAGAATAAAAGATGAAATCTCAATGGAAATCTCAAATGCTAATCTACCAGCTAACGCTAACAAGGTGTTTTTGTGTTTTAATAATTATTTGGCTGCTCACCTTTAAAACATGTATCTCTCTGACTTTACATCCTCTACGAGAGTTTGTGTTGTATCAACATTTAATGTTAAAGTGAATATCTAGACATAATTTCCTACAATCTGTTCATCGCATTCAGCTGAAGTGAAATAACAGCATGGAAGAGCTATCCATCAGACAGACAGCTACCTGATTCTGCAGCCTCAAAGTTGATCTGGCCCTTCGCATCATCAACAGTAGACAGCAACAGATCACTCGGAGTGTTGACGGTGACAGACAGGTGTCTGCCATGGCCGACTCCCATCACCCACTGGACCTACAAAACCAATACAGAGTTAAAAACCATACAGAGCGTCCACACACTGCAGGAACGAGCAGCAGCAGCTCTGTCAGTGTAAAATATCCTGTTTGATGTTACCACTGTGAGCTCTTTTCAACAGATGGTACCGATGCTGGTGTCCATGCTAATCTGACATTTGTGGGAAAACAGACTACATGTCAGGTGGCGTCACTTAGCTTGACACAGAGTTTTCTTCTTACCATGAAGTTCAAGTAAAATCTCTCTCCACGGTGAGCAAAGTGCCAGAAACACTCCAACCCAGCAGCAGGAAGCACTATAGCAAAGTCGTACTGGTCAGAACCCCAGAACAGCTCCTGGTCTGTGACGTCGGGGCGGGCGTTTGTCTGGGGAACCCCATGAGCTGAGCCCCAAAATAAAAAGCCCAGAAAGAAGCAGGGAATCCAGCACAGCATGTCTAAAACATGGAAGGGTGAGAGTAGAGTCTGTGCTGCAGTTAGATCAAAAATGATTAACCAGCCCTGAAATGTTTCCTCCTCTGCTGGGAAAACTGGACGGGCTGCACAGATGGAAGCACTGCTGATAGAGAGGAAAACCCTGCAGGAGGGAAACTCTCCAGGTGATCCAAACAAATGAACCTTGAAACTTCCACAGACAGATCCCGACATCCTGTGGAGGTTTGGACCACCGGTTCAGTAATATTTGACCATGTGGTGGATGTACATTTAGATTATTCTCATGGCCGTCATTTCAACATTTACATGAATCCATTGATCCACTGGTGAACAGGAAACAGCAGACATATGCCAACAGGAGAGTGGGTGTAGTGCTGAGAAGATGGTCTGATTGATGTTTTACATGATAAAACTTGTTTCCATTCTAGACAAAGATCATAAAGAGAATACAAACAGTATTGTTTAAATGATGGTTTCATTTATAAAGCGAAAAACTCTCCCCAAACCTGCCCTGTGTGCAAAAGTAACTGCCCCCTAAACCTGATCACTGGTTGTTCCACCCTCTGCAGCAGGAAGTGATCAGTGCTGAGCAGTTAAACATAATTAACTATCAATGAAATCATGTATGAATTATGATTCTGTGATTAACATACACTTCATATCACTTCTCATTTTCAAAATCATGTCGTTTAGCTTTGAAATGTCTGCATTTGTGAATAAAACATTCTCTTAGTAACAACATTTATTTAGATCCAACCATGCAAAATATGATTTTTGCCATTTTTCAAGTGGTCTTAAAGCTTTAATCAGGACTGTATCTGATATCACTTCAGTTTAATGTGAAAAAGCTGCATCAGTGTTTTGCTGGGATGCATCTGCTCCTCTGGCTTTCCTGTTAGCAGTGAGTGCATCGATGTCACAGAGGTTTTAGTGCAGCATAAACTCCAGCACATATTTTTGTCACTCTGGAGCACATTTCAGGAAAATAACAAGAAGTAAATGAAGGAAAGCGACAGAAGCCGACAGGATAAGACGAGCGTCATATCTGAGACAATAACCAGGGCCGGACCGTTTCTGACAGCTGCATCATTTTTATTGTGCAACAACACGGCAGCAGAGGACGGTTTGATTTGGTCTTGGGAATAAATCACTACTGGAAATCACAGGACTCAGATCAACACACGTCTGCTGTCCAGAACCAGGACGACGTGCTGAGATCACAGTGGGCGACAAATGTTCATCAGCAGAACGATGAGACAGAAACACAGAAGAGCCGTTTGGAAAGGCAGGAGGTACAGTGCTAACAGGCTGCAAGAAATATAAATACAGACTCACGTCTGTCTCTATCAGTACTTATCATGCAAAAGATACGACACACATGTGTGCAAAGAAGTGTCCAGGTTCATCCTGACCATCAACCTTTCTGACTGAAGGGCATTTCTGCCAGCAGAACTTCAGATATAAGCAGTGACGTGAGCTATAAGACAATAACACTATCAGTCATGGTCTGGCAGTCCCAGAGCACAAAGCTCAGCAGGACATAAACAGCGTGGAGTCATCAACATCATCAACAGAAGGCAGAAGAGCTTTGAATGTCCTTCAAGAAGTCTGGAGAAGTGTTCCTGCAGGTCCTCACAGAGACGCCAGAGAGCTGCTCAGAGAGTTCAGAGAGAGCTGAAGGATGAAGGCCAGACCAAACATTCACGTTCAAGCTCGTTAGAACTGTAAAGACTAGATTTTTGCCTCATATTCTGTATTTTTAATGAATATTTGCACATTTCAGTGAATCGCTGCATCTGTTTCCAATTCTCCTGCAAAATGTAAAGAAACGAGTGAAACGAGGGCTCAAGACTTTTGCACAGTACCGACTATATTAAAGTAAAGCTGGATTCATTCTCATTTAAACACAGTGAAGGCGTTGCTGGTCCATCGGGTAATAAATCACAGAGCTTACAGTGATCACATGGTTTCAGACTCCATCACCTCCCAATCAACTTTAAACAGGGTTCCTTTATCTGGCTCCAATTCAAGCACTTTTTAAGATCTTTCAAGGTCCATGTTCAAGCTTTTCGAGTACATGACCGAAAAAACAAGCGAACAGAAAGCATGTTTCACTTTGCATCACCTCAGTAAGACCATGTGAAAATGTAAACAAAGCCACAATAGAAAAAAATAAGTAGAAACAAAAGGAAAAATTAATAAATACATAAATATTAAAAGGACATTTTATTGTCCAGCAGAGCATTAAGAATATTCAACAGAAACTAAAGTATTGAAGCTCCCTGAAAATCTGCCCACCGATCACTTCAGGCTCTCAGATTTGAACCCACTAAAAAAAGATGTGAAGACAAACAAACTCCAACACCCAGTTTTCATGTACACACAATGAAAAAGCAGCAGAAATCATTTATTAATACATTTTTATGAATTGATTCTGAACCTTGCATGTTTTCCCTCTTTTTTATCCTGAAGTGGCTTTTTGGACTTTCCCTCCTTTGTTCCTTTTCCCTCCTCGTTACTGTCTCGTCGGAGCACCTGAGCCTTGTTATCCTCAGTGTGAGTCAAAAACATAAGCTTATGATAGCAAGGATAAAGACTTGTGGATGTTTTTGCATCTGTGTTGTAACTTGCTGTGATGTATCTACACCAGGTAACCAGTGTTTCCCCTCGCAGCAGCTTCCTCTTCTTTGTTCGTTTCTTTCAGATTTCCTTTCTGTTTAGTTTTGTTGGTTTTTTTCCAAAGTGAGTTTCTCGTGTGGCTTTCTGTGATTTTTCCTTCCCTCTTTTGCAGGAAGACCCTCGTTATTGTCTTGGTTGGGTTCACCTGCGCGTTGTTATCCCGCCTCCTGGAGCCGGTGTATTTAGTGTGGCTTCTCTCTCTGTCAGTCTTCAGCAGGTTGTTGTGTCTGTTGGGTCTTGCTGTTGCTTTGGGCCTTTTAGGCAGTATATAAGTTTGTGTTCTGCAGTGTTTATATAGAGGTTTTAATTTCTAAAGGCTTACCCACGGCCAATCTGCAAGCTGACAGCTGTGTTTCTCCCAAACAAAATAAATCTGCCCGTCCATCATTAGCAGGGACATAAAGACTCATACTGCGTCCTAAAGTTTGTCTTCCAGCATCAGAGTGAATCAAGACTGTTTTACAATACACCATGCAGTAAAAGACAAAACACAAATGTGAGGTGCTGAGATATTAGCCGTAAAGATAAAAATAATCCAACGCTAACTCAGCCACTTCACAACATTAAAACAAGTTGCATGTTTTATTAGGGACTCCCATTTTTGATAAAATTTAAAGCTGATAGCATCTACTCCAGATCTTCCCATCAAACATTGTTAACTTTGCATCTGCGCTCCATGCAGGGCCACAAACTCTGGTGCTTTCCCCTCAAATACAAGCATTTCAAAGCCAGTGCAATGGTAGACCCTTCCCTCTACTTCGAGGGCCAGTTTCCTGAAACCCTTACGTGTCCCTGCTGCAACACACCTGAATTTAAACTTTAGTAGCTCATAAGCCAGACTCTAGACCTTAACTGCATGTTGAGGTGGCAAATCTAAGGCGTGCCAGAAGGCCTCATCTCGTTGGTGTCACTGGTTCCTAATCGCCCCATGTGCGACATGCAGTAGCGGATTTTCATACGGGCAGTTGCCCGGGGCGGCATCATGGGCATCTGCAAAAAAAAAATCCTCCTACTCATGCTGCCCCGACGTCATGCCAGCGCATAGTGGGAATGTCACAGGCACCGATCGGTTTTCTATCGCCCATTTGCTGGGAGTAAGGGCGCCCTGCGCCTGCTGCTTGCGGCAGGGAGGAGAGGGCGGGGCGGCGGGGGATTCTCTGGTGGCTGGAGCAGCATCTAATAACCAACTCGCAAAATAAAACAAAATAAAAACAAACACGAAAACACCAGACATCATGATACAGACTTATAATTTGCATCGATGTTTTTTTTGAAATTCTGTACACGAAAAGTGAGCGAGAGCCCTCGGTGCGCGTGCTCGCTGCTGAAGTCAAAGTAAACTTTATTGTCATCTCCGCTACAGACAGTCCAGCATATAGAGACGAGACGACGAGGCTCCAGCTACAGCAGTGCAAGTAAACAAACAATAAATATAAAATGAGTAAGAAAATAAATGTACACTTTAGGACTCGGGGTAAAGGATCAAAGGAACTTGTCTAAAGCAGTTCTTGTTCATTAACTGTTTTAAAAACTACCATCTGCATAACTGACAAAGGCTAACAAGGCCGGGGAAGGACTATATACACAGACTTAAAAATGTATCTAAAGTCAGCTATTTCATTATTTGTGCTCTTGCCTCTACCATTGAGGACACTTTTTGTCCAGTAAAGAGTAGCGCTACCTCGATTTTTAAACTTTTTTTTTTTGTCATTTTGCTCAAACTATTGTGATACTCACTCTGAACAATCAGCTCACGTGGAGTTGGCACATACCTGTCTCACTTTGAGATTGTCTGACAGATGTTGAAGGACCTCAGGGACGACTCTGGCCCTTCCTGTAAAGTGCAGTGGTGTTTTTTAACCCAGTCCAGTTTGTCTGTGTACTCAAAGGTCCACGTTGACCCCGTGGATTGAAACAGGGGTCAAGTCTCCTTTGCAACTCAACGTGGCAAAGGAGTCGACTCATCGCCCCTGCTGATGCATCCAACCACCGCAGAGTCATCAGAAAACTTCTGCAGATGGAGGTCTCTGTTCAGTGGCTGAAGTCTGGTGTAGGGGGGCGAGGGGACAGTCCCCTGTGGTGCTCCTGTGTTGCTGATCAACATTGTCTGACAAGGTGAAGACGTACATTGTGGTCTTCCTGTCAGGTAATCAATAATCCAGGACACTAAAGAAGCATCCACCTGCATCGCTGTTAGCTTATCACCCAGGAGAGTCGGCCTGATGTTGTTGAAAGCACTGGAAAAGTCAAAGAGCATGACCCTCACAGTGCTCGCCGGCTGGTCCAGATGGGCGTAGTCATGATTGAGCAGATGGATGATGGCGTCCTCAGCTCCAAGACATGGCTGGTAAGCAAATTGAAGGGGATCCTGATGTGGTCTGACTATGAGTCGGAGCTGGTCCAGGATGAGTCTCTCCAGGGTCTTCATGATGTGGGAGGTCAGTGCCACAGGCCTGTAATCCTGGGGGCCACTGGGATGTGATGTCTTCCACAGCACTGGGACCCTCTGCAGACTCGGCATGAACAGTTTATGGAAGACTCAAAAAAAGCTGGGGGCACAGGACTTGAGGACACAGGGACCCACTCGTCTGATCCAGCAGACTCGCCTGATTGGAGTCTCCTAATCTGCAACTGTACCTGGTCTTGAGTGAAAGTGATGGGTGGGGAGGGGTGTCAGGACTCTGGTGAGGGTGTGAGCAGTCACTGCAGTGTTGAAAATGGTGGTTGGTAACCCATGATGAACTGCCAACTTATCTAGGGTGTACCCTGAGTCCGCTAGGATAGGCTACCTGATAAGGAAATGATGGACAGAGGACATCTCCTCAGCAGGTGTTCATAAAGTTTCCTCATCTTCATGAGGATCTCATGCGCAGCATCTTCCACTGGCTCGATGTGGGTGATCAGGTCTCATACAATATGACCCTTATGGTTATTCTGGCCAAGAAAGAGAATAGGCTGGCATCCCAGAGAATGTAGTTTTGAAACCTGCAAGAACAACAAGGAAATCTATGCAGCCAGTCTGGTTTGAAAAATTATCTTAGCAGGGGAATAGTTTACAGTGTGGGCATGGCCAGGCTGATCAGTACCAACTCAGGAGGTGCAACAACGTAAATATTAAATCCGTGTGGTTGGTTGGCTTTGATTTGTTACAAGGTTAAGACTGGCCTGAAATGTATCCTCTGGAATTTACAAATCTTGAACAAATGAAGTTGCATATAAGCAAACTGATGCATAACAAACCTTTAAGTTTCACATCTTTGTTATGCTGCTGTAGATTTTTAAAAAGGTTTTGGCATCTCACCTGACAAATTTCTATCTGCTCCTTTTAGGCATCTATGACACGCGCTCTTCCACAAGCATGTACTTTTGTCTGTCGTCACAATCCCCGACATCAGATTGACAGTGAGATGTATCCTGAATAGGGTAAAGAGTTGCTACACTGCTTCCTCACATCTGCTTCATGAATATGAAGGGTTGTAGTGGGAGAAGGTGGTCTAGGGTGAAGAAGGGGGGTGCAGGGTGAAGGTGATGGCTCTGGGGGGGTGAGTGTCCAAAGTGTCTCTATTGTGTGAAGGCTTCTTGATGGCTCATCAAAACGGCAGTTAAAGTCGCTGAGGGCGTTGGCCAAGAGCTTGTGTTGTGTTATTCTGTGTTTGATTCAGTCATTGAAATATCTAACATGAGACAGGTGCTCTTGGATTACTATTGAGACGACAAAGACGGTCATGAACACTATAGAACCAACATCTGTGATGGGCATGATTATCAATAAAAACACATTTTCTTGGCGTGTTAGCCTGCGATCAGGTACCCAATGCGCAGCTTCAAAGACTCCCAGCTATGGCTATTGTAAACACTCACCCTTCTACAGTGCCCGGGGAACACTGGCTGGCTGTTTATTTTGAGAGACAGACGCGGTTATTTTTTTGATAGTTTTGGAAACTCGCTAGACAGTTTTCCACCAGCAATAAAGGTGTTTTTTCTAAACTGTTCCACTATTTTATATTCAGCAGAACGACTCCTCCATCACATGCGGTCAACATTGTGTATTTTTTATTTCATACAGTATGGGGACCCAACCAAGATGGCGGCCCGCTATTGATTTTTTTCTTACTTTCAACCTTTATTGAGGCATATCAATGTTACAGCCAGTGCCAATGCACGTCGCCTCTACGTCTCTACAAAACACGGAAAGTACCCAAAAATTAGGGACAGCTAACTAGCCTACCATATGCGGCACAGTGCACTTAAGTCTGGTCTTTTACCTGTGAAAATAGGCCGAGCAGCCGGTGAAGAACCGCTCTTAGCAGTCAACAGACACACCGGACTAATGGCGACCGCACTTCCTGCGCAGAAGCCAATGGGGTTGAACTTCACCCCATAACGTTACGAAAATTTAGAAGCGTTTCTTAACAATTACTAACATAAAATGCTTCCCTTCAAAAAATAAATTTCACATTTCAAAAATAAAATCACAGTGAACACAACTTAGCTTGGCTAGCTACGTTAGCATAGTAGTTTGCGCCGGGGCGAACAACGTCCGCTATCTTTTAAAAATTATAAGACAATTACAGTGGTCTGCATTAGAGTAACGTCAGTGTTAAATTTTCCAAAAAGAGCCCAACAATTTATGCTATCGCGGAATTAGCTGCTGTGTGTATATTAAAACACACAAACGCGGGGGCAAGCTAAGATGTATGTTATGTATGTTACGTCGTTGTTTTAAAGTAAACTAACAAAATCCAGAGCGACTGCAGATATGTGTAATTTCGCATAAAATTACTCACCGTTCGCGATGAACACAGCTCTTGATAAACCTTGAACACGTGCTGTTGAATATGTCCGCTTGTGTAGAAGAAGGGAACTGTGAGCTGTTTACACGTCATCAAGTTGTATTTTACATCGACAGAACTTAAAATTATATTGTTTTTTGATTAAAAGAAGATTTTAAATTCAGACAAATCACGATTATATATTGAGTAAAGAGGCATAATTTATGTGTCACCCGAACTCAATAAAATAAAAATTTTAATTAGGAAGTCTAACAGTATTTATGAACTTGATTTTTCATTTCACAACAACATATATATGTAAGTAATGACTAAAGATCCCATTAATTACTTTTTAGAGTGACAGCCAATCACCTTCTCAGCAGAGCGCACAACACGCTGCAGTCTCTGTTTGTCCCTGATAGTGGCTCCAGCGTACCACACGGTGATGGAGGAGGTGAGGATGGACTCGATGACTGCAGTGTAGAACTGCATCATCGTCCGTGTTGGCAGGTTGAATTTCTTCAGCTGCCTCAGGAAGTACATCCTCTGCTGGGCTTTCTTGATGACGGAGGTGATGGTGGGCTCCCACTTCAGGTCCTGAGTGATGGTGGTACCCAGGAAGCGGAATGAGTCCACAGAGGTGATGGGGGTGTCAGTCAGGATGATGGGGGGGAGTGGGGCTGTGTGCTTCCTGAAGTCCACAATAATCTCCACTGTCTTCTGGGCATTCAGCACCAGGTTGTTGTGGCTGCACCAGGACACCAGACGTTCAAAAGCAGAGCAGGAAACTGTTTTCTTTGTGAAAGTGGTCGCTGAGGAGTCCATGTGCGCTCAACGTGAGGTTCAGAGATTCAGCAATCCTAGTCATTATAATTTGAATGTGACTCATTGAGGGCTGAATAAAAACATTTTGTTCCCTGGCACATGTCTCTTCAGCTGAACAAGGAAATAATGACGACATTCAAGGATGTTCACAGAACGATTGAGAAGATGAAGGATAATGTCCAGCAAATTCAAATTTTATTTGTCACGTACACAGTCATACACAGTACGATATGTAGTGAAATGCTTGGACAACTGCTCGTGACCTAAAGAAAACAAAAAAGGAAAAGGCTATGAATACGATAGGAAATAAATATGAAAAATTAAAAAGGGTAAATTTAACTAGGAAGGAATAAAATATAAATTAAGGTTAAAAATGAAATAACTGTACAACACAAATTAGAATGAAGGGTAAATTTAACTGGGAGAATAAGATAAAATATATAAATTAAAGTTGAAAATAAAATAACTGTACAACAAAATACACAATATAGAACTATATAAGAATGTATGAAGAAATATAAATAAATATATGCACAATAACAGCAGCATATACACAATAACAGCAGCGTGATTTAAGTAATGAAGTGAAAACAAAGTCCAGAAAGTCCAGTGTGTGTGTAAGAACTGTATGTGTGGGTCAGTACTGTGTGGTGGTGTGATTGAGAGACCGTATCGCCTGCGGGAAGAAGCTCCTCCTCAGTCTCTCTGTGTTGGTCTTCAGGGAGCGGAATCGCTTTCCTGACCTCAGCAGAGAGAACAGTCTGTTGTTGGGATGGCTGAGGTCCTTCACGATCTTCCTGGCCTTGGTCCAGCACCGCCTGCTGTAGATTGAGTGCAGGTCAGGGAGCTCGGAGCGGATGGTGCGCTCAGCTGACCGCACAACCCTCTGTAGAGCTCGTCTGTCCTGCATGGTGCTGTTCCCGAACCAGGTTAAGATGTTTCCCGCCAGGATGCTCTCTATGGTGCAGGAGTAAAAGTTCCTGAGCACCTTGGAGGGCAGTTGGAAGTCTCTCAAGCGTCTGAGGTGGTAGAGATGCTGTCGGGCCTTTTTCACCACGGTGTTGATGTGACAGGACCATGACAGGTCCTGCGTGATGTGAACTCCGAGGTATTTGAAGCTGTCCACTCTCTCCACTGGGCACTCGTTGATGACGGGGGTCTGGTAGTTCCTCTCCTGCTTAGTGCTGAAGTCCACTATCAGCTCCTTTTGTCTTACTGACGTTTAGAAGGAGGTTGTTCCTCTGGCACCAGTTCTCCAGATTCCTAATCTCCTTCAGGTAGGCCGTCTCGTTGTTATCAGAGATCAGGCCCACCACGACGGTGTCGTCAGCAAACTTGATGATGGTGGTGGAGCTGGTAGTGGCCACACAGTCATATGTGTACAAAGAGTACAGCAGGGGGCTCAGAACACACCCCTGGGGGGCTCCAGTGCTGAGAGTGGTGGAGGCTGAGACATGTCCGCCCATCCTTACTGCCTGTGGTCTGCCAGTTAGGAAGTTGGAGATCCAGGCTCCCCTCGTCGTGAAAAGACTTGAAGCTCTGTGGAAACTGGTGTTTTTCCTCGACCAGAGGAAGGAAGTTCAGCTGTCTGATGTGAAAAAAGCTCTGGAGAATTTCCTAGAGACTTTGCAGAAAGCTGAACTACTGAACATCAAATTCACAGAGGCTCACAAGATGAATCAGATGTGGAAGAGTTTGAAAATCTGAACAAGAGCCTCACTGATGACTACATATCGCTGTCTGGGGCTCTACACATCGATCGGGAGATGAAGCTGGATAAACGAGAAAAAAATGTCCAAGCTGGAGGCAAAATTAGCAGAGCAGGAGGAGACACTGGAGGAGACACAGAAAGGAGTGGCATCAAATTCAGCCCAAGAAAATAACACGTTCTACTGTGTCCTGCAATGAAGATCAGACCACACATTATAGGAAACTTTGTTAAACCTCTGAAATCACAAAGTTTAAAATATTTGAGATTATTATAATTAACTAGCTCATGATGTGCTTCATTCTTCAACTTGATTTATATGTGATGTGTAAAAGTATAAAAGTCCTACGAATGTATTATTCTTGATCTTTGTGGTGTTTTCACTGTGAATTTTAATTCCAGAAAAGAAGAAAACAGAAACGCAGGAAAGGTTTTTCATCCGGCTCAGTGTTTCTCTGCAACAGCTGAACACTCGATCCGACTAGTTTGGCGTTTCAGCTCACCGATGCGACAGAAACATTAGTGGGAGATATTTCTTGGCAACTTTTAAAAGATTTGTCCAACTTATTCCAACGTAAACCCTGTCCGTGAAGCCAGGGGACATTTCATGGGCTTATGCGATTGGACGAGAGGGTGTAGTGCTACGTTATTAGCCAATGACTTGTCACGGTCCGGGGCAGTGGCCGTGTGAAGAGTGGAAAGGAGGACTCAAATTCAGCACTTACTCAGATGTGAAGGCGATTTATTGACAATATCAAACATAAAGTGGAGATGGCAAAACAGAACTAAGGATGAACTAAACTGGGTGAAACTACACAAAGGAGTGGCAAACCTGAACATGAAGGGAGAACAGCAGGGAGAGCACGCAGGGGATTTCACAGGGTATGAACACAGACGACGCGACGAGGAGCAGAGGAAAACACACACTATAAGTACACAAAGAGACACTGGGAAATCACACACAGGTGGGAGACACAGCTGGACCTGATTAACCTGACGAGACAGGGGAACACTAACACCAGGGACCAACAGAGGGAGCACAAACCCAAAACCCAGTATCTAAAATCCCAAAACACAAACCATCCCAAAACAGCCCAAGAATAATAAAGAGAATAATAACAATAAAGAACATAAACACAAAGTCACTGAGTCATGGCCGCAGGACCATGACATGACTGTTGATCACCACGCTGCATCCTCAGACTGCACAGTTTGAAGCAGATCAGATGAACGATTGTTAAATTAGATGAAAACCACACAGACACACATAGGCTCCTTGATTTATTAGAGATTCATTTAGCACTAGGACAAGAGGACACAAATTACATAACAATGTGAAAGAGAATAAATATGTGTGCACTCATTTCAGCAAGGAATAATTTCATTGTTTCACAAAACTTTATTAAAATTGTTTGTTTTTGAATCCCTCTCAAATCTATTTAATCGTGAAAAAAAGTAGTATTTCTTTTACAAAAGAATTTCTCGAGAATGAAAGTTACCTTCACAGCTTCCCAGTCAAGAAGACCTTCCAGGAGGAATGAAGGCCCATGAGGATTAAATAGGGATTATTATTGATCACAAATCATGCAAAGCGACTGGCCAAACTAGTAGAGCCGAAAACCCATCGGTGAAACAGTTCTGACGACAGAAACAGGGCTGATGGTCCTAATGACGGGCATCGGGGGCATGTTATTGGAGACAAGAACGCGAACTGTTGTAGTTTTGCAGAAAGGCTGGGCCAGAACAGGCGTCGAAGCCCGCATGGGTGCCATGATGTAGGCGGCAGGCACGGGAGGAGAGGGGATAGGCGGTGCTGCTGGGGAAAACGTAGGACATGGGGGGTTAGGCAGCGGTGTGTAGGGGCGCCCTAAAACAGTTTCATACACCTTGTGCAGTATGTCGCTCTGCTCAACCTGCAGAGCTCCAGAAAGCATCTGGAAGTTCTCAGTGAGTCTTTGGTTCACCTCGCTGAACTTTGCTCCAATGCTGCCTGACATCATGAACTGCTTAAGCCGATTATTTTTTGAGAATTTTGACACCAGTTTCTCAGCATGTTTCAAGATGGTGTGGAGTTCCTTCAGCGCTTTCTCCACAGCGCCAGAGTTTCTGCCTGATCCCCTTTCTTTGACAGTTAAAACCAGTCCCTCCAAAGCTCTGACCCTGTCAGCAATCCGCCTGCAGCGTTCGTCATTGTCCTTCATATTGTCATACATCTCGATGATGGTTGGGCAGAGGCCGAAAAGTTCGGAGACCAGCTTATCCATGGTGAACTGTAAGGAAAGAAAGGTAACAGAACTGTAACGGTGCCATGGAGAAGTAAACTTAACTAGACTGAATTCAAATCAAAATCAAATCGAAATTTATTTATATAGCACATATTAAAACAACAGTGTTGACCATAGTGCTTCACAGTCAGTATAAGCATGAGACAATTAAAACAAACAATAAAACAGGACAACAAACAATAGGTAACAACACAACAAGCTAGACCAACTAGTTAGAATCAAAAGCCAAAGTAAAAAGATAAGTTTTAAGACGTGATTTAAAAGACTGGATCGACTCGGCAGTACGAACATGAACAGGGAGGTTATTCCAGAGTCTGGGTGCCACGGATGCAAAGGCCCGGTCACCTCTCGACTTCATTCGAGACCTAGGTTGTGCTAGGAGCCTGTGATTGGACGATCTGCTCTGTTGGGATTGTATGAATGGAGTAGTTCAGATAGCTGGGCGCTAAATTATTCAGAATATTAAAAGTGAACAAAAGAATTTTAAAATCTTTGCGATATTTAACAGGGAGCCAATGTAATTTGGCTAACATTGGAGTTATGTGTTCATGAATTCTTGTACCTGTTAAAAGACGCGCAGCTGCATTTTGAATTAACTGAAGCCGGCAAAGAGAGGAGTGTTGGAGGCCCGAGTAGAGGGAGTTACAGTAGTCCGATCTGGATGTAATAAATGCGTGGATAAGCTTTTCAAGATCTTTTAAAGGAAGGAACGGCTTTGCTTTGGATATCTGACGCAACTGGTAAAAGCTGTTTTTTACCACAGTGGACACCTGTTTCTCGAGTTTAAAAGAGCCCTCCAGGAACACTCACAGGTTTCTTACAGTGGGCGAGAGATGGCTAGCGAGAGGGCCTAGGGCATCAGCTAACTGGTTTAGCGGAGTGTGACTACCAAAGACTATGATTTCGGTCTCGTTCAATGTAAGAAAATTATGTGATAACCAAATTTTAACTTCATGCAAGCAGTTGAACAGAGGTTGCAAAGAAGCAGTCACATCGGATTTCAAAGGTGAATAAATCTGGATATCATCAGCATAACAGAAAGGAGATGTTGTATTTACTAAAAATTAATCCCAAGGGCAACATGTACAAAGAGAAGAGAGCAGGACCGAGCACGGACCCTTGAGGCACACCACAGTAAATAGGGGCAGAAGCCGAGGAGTGTTGCCCCATAGCAACAGAGAACGACCTCTCTGAGAGGTAGGATTTAAACCAAGATAAAACCTTTGAGACCAACAACATGTTCCACTCTTGATAGAAGAATGTTGTGGTTAACCAAAGCAGCAGTCAAGTCAAGTAAAACTAAAACCACAGAATATCCAGAGTCAGCAGTTAAAAGAAGATCATTAAAAACTCTAAGTAAGGCTGTCTCTGTGCTGGGGCGAGGTTTCAAACCAGACTGAAACTTGTCATTAATACCATTTGCATCTAAAAAGGCCTGAAGTTGTTTTAGAACTACCTTTTCCAATATTTTGGAAATAAAAGGGAGTTTGGAGATCGGCCTGTAGTTAGTGAGAGCATTAGGGTCAAGATTTTTCTTTTTCATAATAGGTTGCACAACAGCATGCTTAGAGAGACGGTACACAACCTGATGACAATGATGCATTCAGCAGAGATAAGATACAAGGACCAATAACATGTAAAGCTTCCTTAAAGAAACGAGAAGGAAGAATATCATGCGGGGAACCAGAGATTTTGAGATGATCAATTATATCTTTTAAAGCAGAATAAGACACTGGCTCAAACTGTTGGAAGACAGTCAAGCATTCAGAGGCTGGAACTGGGTCTAAAACTGATGATGAATGAGATGGATGAGAAGCCCTTAAAGCTGAGATCTTTCCAGAAAAATACTTTAAGGATTTATCACAAAGAGCAGGGGAAGCGTCCCTGTAAGTGGTATCAGAATTAAACTGGGATGAACTTCATCTGGAAGCTCTGATGAGCTGAACCTGAAATCTCTCAAAAAGGAAGTTTCAGATTCGGCTCAGAGGTCTGAGTGTGAGAGCTTCCAAAGTAACTGGAAGGATACGTTAAACTGGTGGATTACACACAGATTTATGTTCTAAGAAAAGGCTGCAATCACAAAGTTGGAGACTCCGCCCATAGAAACAAAAAATCATTTACTGTGAATAGTTTGAAGTGATGACTGCATTTGAAGAATTTAAAAAACAACAATGAGACACAACTTCACAAGCAGAAAATATGAACACTTGCCACTGTACATATACACCTCATGTAGAAGAACATGTATACAGAATGTGTTGAAGTTGAGAAAGGTCTAACAAATACCTGCTTTCCTCTTCTAAGGTAGACGATCCAATACTACATACAGAGAAAAATCCAACAATCATGTGACCCCCTATGAGCAGCACTTTGGCGACAGTGGGAAGGAAAAACTCCCTTTTAACAGGAAGAAACCTCCAGCAGAACCAGGCTCAGGGAGGGGCGGGGCCATCTTCCCCGACTGTATGTGTAATTGAGGCTCACAGTCAGAACCTGGTAGAAGCTGAATTACTGATTAAACTTCTTTACAGGCCCTGAAATTGACTCAAATATCACTTTGAGATGTGAAAATGCAGACGTGGAAAACAGGTGAGATTTAACAAACAATGAGAAAACAAAACAAAGTCCCAATGGGCAAAAGTGAAAAGTCCAAAAGGGAGAAAATCCAAAGGCACAAGGAACTGGAGACCGCAGACGGGGCCTGGAAACAGGCGCTCTGACATAGACTAGAGATAAGAAAATAAAAGACAATGACACAGGAAGTGAAAAGAGATGACCGAGCAGGGAATGAAGGACAGTGGATATACTGGACAGAGTGATGAAGATGGAGCTGCCAGGCAGGAGGAAAAGAGGAAGACCTCAAAGGACGCAGTGACGGAGGACATGCAGAGGGTTGGTGTGACAGAGGAGGATGCTGGGATAGGAGGAGATGGCGGCTGATGATCTGCTGTGGCGCCCCCTGAAGGGAGCAGGAGGAAGAAGAAGACTGAAATATGTTCATGTTCTGCTTTGTGATTGTGCAACAACCAGTGTTTGTTAAGTCAAGCATTCCTCAGAATCAGTGTTCAGTGTGTCTGTGTGACATCGCCGTGAAGATAAAGGTTGTTTTTGCATCACGACTCCAAAGAACTCTGTCCCGTCAGCAGCTGAACATTTTTCATACCAGGGATAAAACACACATACTATTGTGGAACTGCAGAAATGAAGCTAAACGTGCGTAGTCAAACGTAAAAACAGAAATGTTAACCAATTGTTTAACTAATTTTAGTTCATAGACACAGCCTATGAACTGAATAGGCTGTGTGTAATAGGTTTGTAAGGCCATGTTACCCCTAAATTTCTATCTTGTTCAAAGAGAAGATATAAAACAAAGTTCTGAGCTAATCGACCTCAGTGTTCTCCTTTTTTAAAAATAAATAATAATAAATATATAATTTCCACATTTATAAGTAATGCAGTTTCTAACGAAGCATGAAGAGCATTTTGCATCTTTAGGGGTAAATGAAACTTTTCTGGAGCTTTAAATATACTTTCATACAAACGTGTAAAACTGGACCCAGTGGCAGCAGCTGATTCCACATTTAACTGCTGTATTAAAGAAACACTTAGCTTTTTATTTCTGCTGATTTAAAGCTCAGCTCATTTGAGCAATGGACAAGCTCACGTTAACAATCAAGGACGCGATCAGCTTTTCTAGTTCTTTCATGGACATTAAGAGAGAATTTGTTGTGAAAAAAGACACATTTTGTGAGCTATCCACTCGGTCTGTGCATTCGGGGGTGGGGTGGGGAATCTCTTGAATGTTCGGTTACTGCAGGTTAAGCAGGTTAACAGAGTGGCACTGATACGTGTCCACCTTCACATTCTTCACTGTGAGTTTGTTTTTACAAAAGAATGCATTTGAGGAAAGATCGTTATCTTTGGGCGTAGAAACTCCACCAGTTTCTCATAAATGAGAGCATGCTGCAAGTGTCCGCGTTGGGAAATGACAAAGAATTTCCACTGACAAGAAGGATTATTTTAAAGTGGCAACTGCATAATTATGCTGTTTGTCCTTTCAAGACTGACGCAGACATGACAGGGTCATTGTTTTCTTTGTTATTTAGGCAACAGCACGCTGGACAACGGGCGTAGTCTTACAACTTACCTGCACATAAAGCTCCGTCACTTTTATATTCGGCTCAAAGAAACTGCTTGTTGTGCCGTAGCTACACACTCCTTTGAGCTCAGTGACTCCCTGCAGCCTCCCTGCAACAAATCAAGAGAGAAGATCCATGCACAGGTTTCTCTTTGTCTCCGGCACCAACTTCCCTTTAAGTTTCATTCTGCGTTGGTCAGCTTTTTATTGCAAATGCAGCAGAGGTGCACTCTTCTGTGCACCGGACCACAGCTACAACCTGGCAGGTCAAAATGTATTAAAGTTAGTGAAGGGCAGGATTTAGCCTCTGGCTGCTGAATACAACACGTTTCAACTCTAAATTCCCATTTGAAGAAAACACTTTCAAAGCATAGTTAAAAATATTAAACTGCTGCTGGTTTTAACAAAGATGACTCCAGGGTAAAATCTCCCATCGTACAGGAGCAGAGGAGTAAAGAGTTTGGGTATTTACCAGTCAGTGGAGGTCACAAGTGTTGCTGCTCAGGTGTTGAGGAAAATGAATGTCAATTTCATTCTTGTGAGTTTTTTAGGTGATTTATCTGAAACATCTCTGTGCTGACGTACAGCAACAGACACAACGATCTGCGTTAGCCCCGTTTATTATCAGCAGAATACTTCAAAGTAAAGCACGGATACCTGGAATGCTTAAGTATTTTGTACTTAGTTACCACCCAGCTGTTCTTGGTTTTGTTCTGACATGAATTGAATCAGAGTGAGCCGATGTTCTGAGCACAGACGGTCCAATCCTGACCCAGGTGAGCCTCAGCCCAACAGTCCAAGCAGAGAGGCCTGTAACGCTTCAGGTGAGTCACAGCCAGCGAATCACAACTGCCTGCTGTCGGTTTGCTTCATCCACACAGGAAGTGGCCCTCTGTGAAAAGACGTTTCTGTGGTGTGTGTTGGTAATCGTAAATGTAAAAACAGAAATGTTAACCAATTGTTTTTGAACTAATTCTAGTTCATAGAGTCCAGTTTGATGTGAGCGGCAAATATTTGATCTCTTTAAATATTTCACAGCAAACCCAGTAAGGCTGCACAGTTGGAGGCGATACCTGCGCTGCATGCACGTCATTGTTTACATCATGAAGGTACCAGTGTTGGGACTAACGCGTTATTAAGTAACGCGTTACAGTAACTACGTTATTATTGTGGTAAGTAGCACGGTAACTAGTTATTATGCCAAAACCAGGAACGCGTTACTCGTTACTGGGATTTAGATAGGCACGTTATTCGTTCGTGTGGTGGCTGTCACGGAGCTTCCACAGATTCAATAACATTAGCAAGTGGTGGAGGCAGCAGGTGGAGGAGGGAAAGGGGAGACAGGAGGAGAGACCCGAGGCGGCCGCCGGTCCGAGTGTGAACTGAACTTCAGGTAAGAAGTTATGACCTGCAGTCTCTCTGGGTCAGATATGAACCAAGTTTAGGTGGAGTTTATTTTAGCTGTGCTGACTTTTTCGTACTGCGTGCTAGCTAGCATGACAGGGTTTCTATACAGCTGGGTGGTGCTATGTTACTGATGTTGAACTTTATTTTGTTCATAAGTTATTAGAGTTGCCAACCGTCCCGTCTGGTATTCAGAGAAAATATTACGCGTTTCTTATTGAGGTGAAAAGGAACAGTTTGTCCCGTAATTCAGCTACAATGAAAAAGACAAAGCTGCAGTTATTCTGTGTCTTTGCTGCACAGCTGCCTCTTCTTCTTTCATTCTCCCCCCTCCCTCTCCTGTTTCTACTTCAATCATGAAACTGATCAATGATCAGCTGATCGGCTTTTCTCTGTTGTTTGTTTATCGCCCACTTTGTGCCAGAAAGAGGAAACCAGCGGATAAACAACAGCAGCACGTTCAAGCTTGATCAGCTGTTGTTAGAATTTATTTAATATTACTTTCTAGTATCAGCTGATGTTTGCTGGAGCCACAGCTGTAAAGCTGCTGGTCATGATGTGGGTTTGGATATGTGGTGAGAGGGAAACATGAAGATGAAACCAGGAGATGTCCTTACTGAATCATCAGAGCTGAACAGGTGATGGAGAAACAGGTTTACCTTTTAGGTGACATGAATGAGTTGAAGTTATGAACTGTTTCTGAGAGACAAATAACACCAGGATCCTTTTCTAAGTAGCTGACAGCTGGTAACTGTGCAGGGGCGGGTCTAGCAAAGTGTTGCCAGGGGGCCATGTAGGGCATTAACAGGGAGAGGGGGGCACAAAGAAATACTTTTCTTTCTTATTATCATTTAAAATGTCTCACTTTTAAAAAAATAATTATCTGAATCTTACAACAAACGATTGATAGATTGATGCATATATACCATCAGAACAGTGTACATCACTGTCACAACAGGGTTTATTTTCATTCAAAGGCTTTATGATTTTTCCTATAATGGTGGGCCGGTCTCTAGTCAAATTCCCCGGGCCGATTTTTTGTCCCAGTCCAGCCCTGTAAGCAGCTCATCTGCAGTCTGGTGTTACCTACATCTTCCTATTCAGAAGGCAGAATTTCCGAGTTCTGAGTACAATCGAAAGCACCACGACTGCAGTTTTTGTGTTGGATGTAAAAAGCAGGATAGGATAGAATCAGGCGTGGGATTTCTCTCGTGGAAATGTGCACATTATTTTTTTCCTTTCTATTGGTAGGTGGCACAGTGCACTGTGGCAAGTAAGCAAGCTAGAAGACTGACAGTCTGGCTGGGTATCCAGTTACGGAAGCAACACATTAACAAGAGAATTCTGAGTAAAACCAAAGTTACTTTCCCTAGTAACTAGTTACTCTGAAAGTAACGAGTAACTTGAAGTAACTGAGTTACTTTTGATAGAAGTAACTAGTAATGTAACTAAGTTACTAATTTAAAGTAACTTACCCAACACTGGAAGGTACAGCCAATAGAATGAGAGGTGATATTTTGTTTCTAAGAGATGCACTCAGGTCAGGTACATGGAGACCTTATTTGTCTGCAATGATGTTTTGATGAACAGGAATGTAGCACAAAGTAAAGGTGAAAGCAGCCAGCTGTTAGCTTTAATGTTAACAGTTTCATTTATATTTTTATTCTACAAGCTGCACTGAAGTTAGGAGAGAAGAACAATCAATTATAGTTTGCTGCAAATACCTGTATATGTCTCCATCACTAACTGACACAACAAAGGGGACTCTTACCTTGTAGCGTGAGTGTTGTTGGGAAGCACAGCAGTGACACCTTGTGGTGAATAAGTTAATCACCATCACATAGCTGGTTGCCCTCCATCTACAGCAGCACAGCAGCCAGTAGCTGGAGATTCTGAGGCTGACGGTGCACCGGAGCCCTAGCATCCATACGCTGTTCCAGGCAGTGAATGTTCTCATGTTACCTGATGAATCTGTCTGATTGGTTATTATGTGTTATTATTGTGTATCACGCGTGCATATAACAGGTATTACGGTAAATGATACCTGTTGTACCGTAAAGTAAAAGCTATGTTTTTAGGTGTGACGTTAACAATGACAAACATACATATATATACACATACATACACATATGTATATGTATACCATATATTAGAACATTAGACTGCTGATTTATTGTGAATGGATGATATTGTTTTATGATGCACTATACTGCTGAGTTAAGAAGAGAATATTGTGTGCAGAGAGTCAGGGCCTTGCTGTTCTGATAGCAGAGGAGACAGAGCACATTCCACAGGAGGTTCACCCCACCACCTTGTTGGGAGCAGGAAAAACAATGAGCCGAGGTCATAACTTGGGCGCCGTGTGAGAGAAAGAATGTGAATGTTTAGGCCTTTACGACTAGGTGTTGCCCATTAGAGGCTATAAGAGCTTGAGTAACCCTCCACCAGTTTGAGATTTGCTGTGTCACTCTGCATGCATGTCTCCCCATCCGGAGGGTTTGTGCTCTTAAAGTGTTGAATTGTATGGAATAAAGGATTGTTGATTGAGCATTTATACACCGATTATATACACACACAGACATATATATATATATGTCTGTGTGTGTATGTATGTATGTATGTATTGTTAAATTCTCCCAATTCTTTTATTTATATATATATATATATATATATATAACACCCAGCACGCCCCTGTGGGCGGTTTATCCTTCAAGCTCGGGTCCTCTACCAGAGGCCTGGGAGCTTGAGGGTCCTGCGCAGTATCTTAGCTGTTCCCAGGACTGCGCTCTTCTGGACAGAGATCTCCGATGTTATTCCCGGGATCTGCTGGAGCCACTCGCCTAGCTTGGGAGTCACCGCACCTAGTGCTCCGATTACCACGGGGACCACCGTTACCTTCACCCTCCACATCCTCTCGAGCTCTTCTCTGAGCCCTTGGTATTTCTCCAGCTTCTCGTGTTCCTTCTTCCTGATATTGCTGTCATTCGGAACCGCTACATCGATCACTACGGCCGTCTTCTTCTGTTTGTCTACCACCACTATGTCCGGTTGGTTAGCCACCACCATTTTGTCCGTCTGTATCTGGAAGTCCCACAGGATCTTAGCTCGGTCATTCTCCACCACCCTTGGGGGCATCTCCCATTTTGACCTCGGGACTTCCAGGTTATACTCGGCACAGATGTTCCTGTACACTATGCCGGCCACTTGGTTATGGCGTTCCATGTATGCCCTGCCTGCTAGCATCTTGCACCCTGCTGTTATGTGCTGGATTGTCTCTGGGGCATCTTTACACAGCCTGCACCTGGGGTCTTGCCTGGTGTGATAGACCCCAGCCTCAATGGATCTTGTGCTCAGAGCTTGTTCTTGTGCTGCCATGATTAGTGCCTCTGTGCTGTCTTTCAGTCCAGCTTTGTCCAGCCACTGGTAGGATTTCTGGATATCAGCCACCTCCTCTATCTGCCGGTGGTACATACCGTGCAGGGGCCTGTCCTTCCATGATGGTTCCTCGTCTCCCTCCTCTTTCTTGGGTTTCTGCTGCCTGAGGTATTCACTGAGCACTCGGTCAGTTGGGGCCATCTTCCCAATGTATTCTTGGATGTACGTTGTCTCATCCTGGACTGTGGTGCTG
>NC_140624.1:68642537-68670037 GCF_057382275.1 Copadichromis virginalis
ATTGTCCTGCATGACAATCATGTTTTTCTTGAAGGATGCAGACTTCTTCCTGTACCACTGCTTGAAGAAGGTGTCTTCCAGAAACTGGCAGTAGGACTGGGAGTTGAGCTTGACTCCATCCTCAACCCGAAAAGGCCCCACAAGCTCATCTTTGCTGATACTCGGCCCTGAAAATCTTAGAAATATGGTATCTAACCAGATTCTTACTCTGGATGGCATTACCTTGGCCTCCAGTAACACTGTGAGGAACCTTGGAGTCATTTTTTACCAGGACATGTCCTTCAACGCACATATTAAACAAATATGTAAGACTGCTTTCTTCCATTTGTGCAACATCTCTAAAATTAGAAATATCCTGTCTCAGAGTGACGCTGAAAAACTAGTTCATGCATTTATTACTTCCAGGCTGGACGACTGTAATTCATTATTATCAGGAAGTCCAAAAAACTCGCTGAAAAGCCTTCAACTAATCCAAAATGCTGCAGCAAGAGTCCTGACAGGGACTAGAAAGAGAGAGCATATTTCTCCTGTTTTGGCTTCCCTTCATTGGCTTCCTGTTAAATCCAGAATTGAATTCAAAATCCTGCTCCTCACATACAAGGTCTTAAATAATCAGGCCCCATCTTATCTTAATGACCTTGTAGTACCATATCACCCTATTAGAGCACTTCGCTCTCGCTCTGCAGGCCTACTTGTTGTTCCTAGAGTATTTAAAAGTAGAATGGGAGGCAGAGCCTTCAGTTTTCAGGCCCCTCTTCTGTGGAACCAGCTTCCAGTTTGGATTCAGGAGACAGACGCTATCTCTACTTTCAAGATTAGGCTTCAAACTTTCCTTTTTGCTAAAGCATATAGTTAGGGCTGGACCAGGTGACCCTGAATCCTCCCTTAGTTATGCTGCAATAGACGTAGGCTGCCGGGGATTCCCATGATGCATTGAGTTTTTCCTTTCCAGTCACCTTTCTCACTCACTATGTATTAATAGACCTCTCTGCATTGAATCATATCTGTTATTAATCTCTGTCTCTCTTCCACAGCATGTCTTTATCCTGTCTTCCTTCTCTCACCCCAACCGGTCGCAGCAGATGGCCCCGCCCCTCCCTGAGCCTGGTTCTGCAGGAGGTTTCTTCCTGTTAAAAGGGAGTTTTTCCTTCCCACTGTCGCCAAAGTGCTGCTCATAGGGGGTCATATGATTGTTGGGTTTTTCTCTGTATCTATGAAGCGCCTTGAGGCGACTTTTGTTGTGATTTGGCGCTATATAAATAAAATTGAATTGAATTGAATTGAATACCAGCCCAAACCAGTACTCCACCTCCACCTTGCTGGCGTCTGAGTGGGACTGGAGCTCTCTGCCCTTTACCAATCCAGCCACGGGCCCATCCATCTGGCCCATCAAGACTCACTCTCATTTCATCAGTCCATAAAACCTTAGAAAAACCAGTCTTGAGATATTTCTTGGCCCAGTCTTGACGTTTCAGCTTGTGTGTCTTGTTCAGTGGTGGTCGTCTTTCAGCCTTTCTTACCTTGGCCATGTCTCTGAGTATTGCACACCTTGTGCTTTTGGGCACTCCAGTGATGTTGCAGCTCTGAAATATGGCCAAACTGGTGGCAAGTGGCATCTTGGCAGCTGCACGCTTGACTTTTCTCAGTTCATGGGCAGTTATTTTGCGCCTTGGGTTTTCCACACACTTCTTGCGACCCTGTTGACTATTTTGAATGAAACGCTTGATTGTTCGATGATCACGCTTCAGAAGCTTTGCAATTTTGAGACTGCTGCATCCCTCTGCAAGATATCTCACTATTTTTGACTTTTCTGAGCCTGTCAAGTCCTTCTTTTGACCCATTTTGCCAAAGGAAAGGACGTTGCCTAATAATTATGCACACCTGATATAGGGTGTTGATGTCATTAGACCACACCCCTTCTCATTTTTTGAGATGCACATCACCTAATATGCTTAATTGGTAGTAGGCTTTCGAGCCTATACAGCTTGGAGTAAGACAACATGCATGAAGAGGATGATGTGGACAAAATACTCATTTGCCTAATAATTCTGCACTCCCTGTATATATATATACATACACGTGTATATATATGTATATATGTATGTTAGCGTGGGCTGCAATGCGTTAGCACGGTTAGCTCATTAATGCGTTAGTGCCATGTAGCCCCACGCACGGGGCGATCCGCGATAACTCGCTAAGGCAGATTTGCCGTGTTAATGCGGTTATGGCGTTAGCATCATTTTAACGAGATTAACGCTGACAGCACAAGTTTTTACAAAAGTCTGCAAGGTCAGCAGACATGGGGACATTTGTGTGCGGACTGAATTATAGCACGTTCGCATGAAGACAGGAATTACATCAAGGGTTTCTACTTCTGCTCCACTAGAGTAGCTTTGCATGAATCACAGTTCAAATATATGTTTTAGCTCCTCCCCTTTTACAGCCAACCTACCTTTACATCAACTGTGTGCGGCAGCAGCTCAGGAGCAGTCGGGACAGGTGACAGAGTGTCTGAAGATCAAACTGGAAGACTGTAAGATGGTAAATGAGCTCGCTGCTGCCTTCACTGACCTCTCAGGGTGTAGTGAAACCCAGCTTTATAATTTAAAATGTTTTAGAGAACTACCTGAGGCTGCTCGGCTGGCATGTACAGTGGCTTGCAAAAGTATTTGGCCCCCTTGAACTTTCCCACATTTTGTCACATTACAGCCACAAACATGAATCAATGTTATTGGAATTCCACGTGAAAGACCAACACAAAGTGGTGCACACGTGAGAAGGGGAACGAAAATCATCCATGATTCCAAACATTTTTTACAAATAAATAACTGCAAAGTGGGGTGTGCGTAATTATTCAGCCCCTGAGTCGATACTTTGTAGAACCACCTTTTGCTGCAGTTACAGCTGCCAGTCTTTTAGGGTCTGTCTCTACCAGCTTTGCACATCTACAGACTGAAATCTTTGCCCATTCTTCTTTGTAAAACAGCTCCAGCTCAGTCAGATTAGATGGGCAGCGTTTGTGAACAGCAGTTTTCAGATCTTGCCACAGATTCTGGATTGGATTTAGATCTGGACTTTGACTGGGCCAGTCTAACACATGGATGTGTTTTGTTTTAAACCATCCCATTGTTTCCTGGCTTTATGTTCAGGGTCGTTGTCCTGCTGGAAGCTGAACCTCCGCCCCAGTCTCAAGTCTTTTGCAGACTCCAAGAGGTTTTCTTCCAAGACTGCCCTGTATTTGGCTCCATCCATCTTCCCATCAACTCTGACCAGCTTCCCTGTCCCTGCTGAAGAGAAGCCCCCCCAGAGCATGATGCTGCCACCACCATATCTGACAGTGGGGATGGTGTGTTCAGAGTGATGTGCAGTGTTAGTTTTCCACACACAGCGTTTTGCATTTTGGTCTCATCTGACCAGAGCAGCTTCTTCCACATGTTTGCTGTGTCCCCACATGGCTTGGGGCAAACTGCAAACGGGACTTCTTATGGTTTTCTGTTAACAATGGCTTTCTTCTTGCCACTCTTCCATAAAGGCCAACTTTGTGCAGTGCACGACTAATAGTTGTCCTGTGGACAGATTCCCCCACCTGAGCTGTAGATCTCTGCAGCTCGTCCAGAGTCACCATGGGCCTCTTGGCTGCATTTCTGATCAGCGCTCTCCTTGTTCGGCCTGTGAGTTTAGGTGGACGGCCTTGTCTTGGTAGGTTTACAGTTGTGCCATACTCCTTCCATTTCTGAATGATGGCTTGAACAGTGCTCCGTGGGATGTTCAAGGCTTGGGAAATCTTTTTGTAGCCTAAGCCTGCTTTAAATTTCTCAATAATTTTATCCTTGACCTGTCTGGGGTGTTCTTTGGACTTCATGGTGTTGTTGCTCCCAATATTCTCCTCTGAGGCCATCACAGAGCAGTTGTGGAGCTGTTTTGCAAAGAAGAATGCGCAAGGATTTCAGTCTGTAGATGTGCAAAGCTGGTAGAGACATACTGTAAGTGTCACAGAAATGGCTTATGTATAAAGAAGTTTAATAGATGGTTCCAGCAGTTAAAATGTTCTTGATTGTACATTTCTGTGGTCAATATTGTAAAGGTGTGTTTATCTTGTATAGGAGACATGTTTATCTTGTCACAAAGAACAAGTTGTTACACCGCTATTATTGCGAGGTTTGGGCGTGATAATATAGGGTCGAGCCACGATCGCCCCATATATAAATATATATATAGTCGACCTTAATCTTGCAGAGAATCTGATGATTTTGTGGATAATTAAAGTCAGTCATATATCCACAAACACAAAAAGCTGAAAGTCAGTGATGCTGCTCGGTTTGCAGTCCTGAATATCACGGCACAAGCAGGATCCACTGCACTGTTAATGTGAGCTGTGTTATATTGCTGCCTCTGTTCGGTGGTGTCGAGCCAAACGGACTTTAACGTGTGTTTGAACGAGCTGACGGTTCACTCGTTAAGCTGAAAGAAAGATGCTTTAATCACAGCAGTCACACATGTGTCCACTGCACCATCTGGAACTCTTCTTGTTTACACTCGTAATAACACAAACACTAAATCCTGCTTCTCTGTGCTGTTGTGTAGCAGTGTGTACACCTGAGACTGCCACCTGTCTGTCTGTCCTGCACTCTCTCTCTGTTTCTTTCTCTCTGATTGTGGAATAAAAGTATGAACGTGTGTTTATAAGTTACACTTGTGTTTGAATCCTGCAGCTTATCACACATTTGATGTCCATGTGTGACGACTGCAAGTGTCCAGAGTGAGGACAGAATGAGGGACCCACTGCTGCACATCATCTGTGAGGCTTTGCACCCCTGATGATCCACCAGGACAAACTCGGCAGTGTGTGAGGAAGAGGAGGAGGAAGAGCCAGCAGCAGCTGACAGATGGAGAGAATAGACAGACTGTTCCCTGTTTGTGAAGGACTGCTAGGAAAGTTTAACAGAACTGTCTGTGCTGAATCAGTCTTATTAGGTAATGTTCACATAATGTGATCATCCCAGTGTTTCCAGTGTGGGAGAAAGTACTCAGAGTACTCAGGGCCTTCAAGTTACACACCATGAAAGGCAGCAACAAGTTTAATGTTCAGAAACCTAAAGTCTGTATCAGCAGCAGAATGGAGCTAAAATAAATGTTGGTTTCAGTTCTATGAAGCTTTGAGGATTTTGGATCAGTAGCTGCTGTGTTTGTTGCATCATATTGCTGTAACTGTTTATATGCTTTATATATTCTGAGCTAAGTTGATCTATAGTGTTACATCATATTCTATAAGGATGTTATGTGTTTGTAGACTTTCTGCCCAGTTTGACCCATTTAGCAGACGTCAGCCTGTTTAAGGCTCTGATGTCTATTCTGTGTGACTTACAGCAGTTATGACATGGTCTGATTTTCTCACCCAATAAAGGAATATTTCATATATCAGTCTACTCTTCATTCTATCAGACACAGTTATCACAGCTCGTACATTTGCTTTATACACATATGTAAGCATTGAGCCAAATGTAATAATGCCAACGTATTAAACGAACAATATTTGTCTCTTATATATATAACACATCTGTATACACACTGTCACAGATACTCGTCTTTGAGTGAAGATTTAAGGTGATAGGACATATAAACAACTGTTCAAGCTCACTGCTGTAATATATCATAATAATCTGACTATAACTTTAATATTGGCCATATTATATTTACATTACCACAGTGAGATGACTTTAGTCTCATGACCAACATCAGCTAATTGTTATTTACTAGCTAATCTTAAATGACTGTTCAGCACAGGAATGAAGCCCAACAATCATGTTTTACGGTCCTTTGGTCTCAAATGAACAAAACATGTTCTCCTTCGTTTCTGTCACACAAAGCTGTATGACACGTTTCTCGCGGTTAGTATCATGGTTGCTAGGCAACCTGAGCAGCGCGACGAAGGCAAGACCGTCCTATTTCACAAGCCTCTCACTTCCGCACTTCTCATACTTATAGTACGCACCGTGCGTAGTGCGCGTACTTCAAGCGTGCAGACCCTGAATTGGGACACAGCCTAGTGGTGCCGAGCTGGCGCACCGAGTAGTTCCTGTTACCTGCTGTGTGTCTGTTTTTACAGGTAAGCTGGGTTCCAAATAATACATATGTGATAGACAACAGTAGCAATCGAAAAGCTAGAGAGCCAGTTCACGAGTTTAAGGGTTGATAGCGACGAACCACCACCAGCTGTTGCTAAAAGCACCTTTGTTAGCTAGCAAAGTATTTACAAATAGTTCTCCCGTTCATTGATCTGAGCATGCGCAGAATGATCCACAGCGCTCCTTTGATCTTCTCGAACGATCATCGTGACGTCACGGCGACATCACAATGATCCTTTGAGAAGATCAAAGGATCATTGTTTTGTCACAGCGACATCGCATTCTCTGCCACGCCCACCGAGTCTATAAATAGGAGCTCGTTCAACAGTTTACAGCAGAAAGAGCCAGTTGTTTGAGACACAGCTACCCTTTGACACCCTTGAGCCTTAAACCTTTACAAAAATGTCACAGGCAAGAGCAGATCCGTTAGACCAACTGAACCGTACGAGAGACGAACTCCGTCATCAAAACAAACAGCTCAGGAAAGAAAACGCACGACTCACCAAAGAACTCGCACGAGTGACTGAAATGTGCATAGACTTCAGTCACGATGTCACACGACACACTCAAGAAAACACACGACTCGGTCGAGAAAACACACAACTCGGTGAAGAAAACGCACAACTCGAGCTAGAAAACGCACAACTCGAGCTAGAAAACGCACAACTCAGTGAAAACCACATAGAACTCAGTAAAGAACACATAGAACTCAGTAACAATGTCACACGACACATTCAAAAAAACACACGACTCTGTCGAGAAAACACACAACTCAGGCAAGAGATGGCAGAACTCAGACAAACTGTGGAAAATCTTCAGCGCCCAGCGGTACGGGAACAAGAGTGAGGTGTCCATACCACCTCAGGCGGGATTCGAGCATCTTTTGAACTCGAGCCACAGTCCACCGACCTGTCATAAATACGCTGTGCTCTCCTTTATGTTTGATTCAATTTTGCCCCTCACCCCCCAACCAGTCATGGCAGAAGACCGCCCCTCCCTGAGCCTGGTTCTGCCAGAGGTTTCTTCCTGTTAAAAGGGAGTTTTTCCTCTCCACCGTTGCCAGAGTGCTTGCTCATAGGGGATCATTTGATTGTTGGGGCTGAATTTTTGGATTTCATTTAATTGGCTTAAACTGAAAAATCTAAAAATTCATGTGAGGGCTTCACATAGTGGAGAGCACTACATTTGCTAACTGCTCTTTGTTTATTTGTAGATTTTGTAGTTCTTCCTACTACAAAAACTACAAATGAAAACAAGGCAGTTAGCAGCAAATGAAAATAAATAAAACACTTAAAAAAAATCTGCTACTGCTCTGTGTGTTTACTTCAGTGAACACTTGTATGTTTTTGTGTTAGAAGATTATAGATTGTCCAAAATGTCCTACAGCCTGCCAGAGTACGAAATGAGGATAAAACAGGAAGTTTGACAGCAGTGAGTTCCTGCAGCGACCTCTCGTTTCTCTCCTCAGTGCTGCATGTTCGTGAACGTGAGCCTGGACGCGAAGGACGCGGTGAAAACTCTGAGCGCTGCAGTTCGGCTCCACCATACGGCAGGTGTCGCTCAGCAAAGCGATGCAGAAAAACAACAGAAACACCAAATAGGACAGATGTTTCAGGCACGAGACGTCCCTGGGCTTTCTGAGGGGACAACAACAATAATAATAACAATGTGCAGTAAAACATACACTCATTCTTTTCATTTATTAAGTTCCTGTGTTGTGTTGTTTGTGTTGTGCGTAGTGCCGACGCGGGACAGTTTGCAATTGTGTAGTGCTGTTGTTCCAAGTGTGACTGTGCAATGACAATAAAGAGTCTCTCGTCTCATCTTGACGATGAGCTCGTCCACCACAGCACTGAATCCAGCTCAGTTACAAGTTACAAAAGAAAATCATTTTTACTCGAGTACTAAAATTCATATTCAAGAAAACACATGTTTCAGCTTCATTGCACGAGGCAGAGCAATTACGTTTCAGCGGACATCATGGCGTCCGCGTGTCCAGCTGTGGAGAGGACTCTTCTTTTGCCTTTCTTATCTTTACTAAGTAGAGACGTACAGGAAATAGTTGAGAGGGAAAGGGCCGGACTCAAACCCGTGCCGCTGCGTTCCAGCCATGTGGGATGTGGTCACCATGAGCTGAGCTCAGCCGACGTCAGAGACGCCTTTGAGTCAAACGTATGACACGTGTCCGTCTGTGGTCCTAGCTGCTGCCTCCTCGCTCCTTCAGCAGCTACTTGAGGACACTGGACTGTTTCAGCGCTCTCAGGTTAGAGATGTCCTCCGCGCTGACCGGGATCTCCTCGCCACGATGCTCCTCGTCACCGTCGCCTTCCTCGCTGTCAGAGAGCGTGCACAGGAGAGCGTCGTTCTCGTACGTGGGGAAGTAATACCTGCGGAGCGAGACGACGTTTAGTGCTCAGGCTCAAATTAGTCCCAAAAAGGACGCCATTTTCATCAGCTGATAAAAATACTCCAAATGAAGTGTAAACATCTGTGGCGTTGACCACGTTCATCAGCAGCTGTACGCCAGCTTTAAAGCCCGCGCTCTCATTGGTTAATTCTGCAGGCGCTTCGTTAAACCTACTGCGGCTGGTCCCAGGCGGACATCTCTGGCAGTTTCATCACGTGACCTTCAGCCGCGATGTGACGCAGGGCGTCCGCCCGGCAGTCGAACATCCGCGTGCAGCCGTAGCAGCGGCTCTGATGGATCTGCCGCCGGATGAAGTTCACCAGTTTGACCTGCTGGTAGAACTTGAGGTCTGAGGGAGGACAGAACATTAGAAACACTCAGAAGGAAGAAATAGAAGCAAACTGCGCTCGAATTACCACGGCGATTTCACCCACTGAGCTCGGTCTTAAGGAGGTGGAGGTCGAAGCCGTGAGCCTCCTGCAAACACAAAACAGAAAGATGTCAGGGTCACGCACGCGACGCCCGTTACAGACTTCATAAATAACAAAACCAGAAAGCAGAGAGAAACTTTTCTGCCTCTCAGGTAAACTCGTCACTCGTGAGCACAAACTTAGAGTCACGTTTGGGAAACTGGTTCTGACTTTAAACCAGAACGTTTAATCAACGACAAAATCGGACTGCAGTCGACGTCCAATCCTAGATTTATTTATTGTTCACGAGTGTTAAGTCTAATTGTTGAATGTTGTCATCGTGTTTCTTAAATTTGTACGGTCTGAGTTCAACCTATAGGATCAAGACGTTCCTTTGTCTCTGACCTCTCCAGCCACTCTGTGCTGGGGGAGCTTTTATTGCAGATGCATCCGGACAGATCTGTTTCTTCTGTTGTAAGCTTCCTGCTTTTATGACACACACACACACACACACACACACACACACACACACACACACACACACACACGTCTTAGAACCATTGGGGGGTTTTACAGTGGGAGGTGCTTGTGTTGTATTGTGTATTGTAACTGCCATGTCAATAAATAGCTACGGGGGAAGCTGCTCTTTGAAGGACTTCGGGCCTGAGACAGGACAGGGGCGTGGGCTCCAAGAGCTGGTTCTTGACCAAAGACTTCCCTCGTTAGCGAGTGAAAAACCGGTTGAAGATGTTCTGTTATGTCTTGTTTCCTTCATGATGAATAAGTCTCTAAACTAGCGGGGCATGTGGAAACAGACCCAACAACGAGGAAACATTTTTATTTGCTCGTTAAAGTTTTGACAATCATGTATTTATTTGGAAACTTTTCAAAATAAAAGGCGCTTCATTTTAAAAGCTCTTCAGCTTCGGTCCGTCTGTGTGTGAGGGCACTTTCTGAGTAAAATCCATGTTTTGTGCGAACGATGGATTCATATGTTTGCAGAGACCTCAGGAAGCAGATCGTTTCCTGTTAGTGTGCACTGTCTCCGTTCTCCCAGAAGCCTTTGCAGAATCGTTTCAGGGATGAAAAGCAGAAAACGATATTTTCCTTCTCTGAAACTTCTACGTTCCCGTACCTTCATATGCGCGTAGATCTGCTCCAACGTCTCCGATTGGTGATCACAGAACAGACACACTGCAGAGACCGGATGAGCCTGCCAGTCCGACCAATCACTGCGGACGATACAGAGATGAAACGAGCAGACTGAAAGCATTCACACAGGATCAGAGGAGGACTAGGAAGTGGACTTGATTGAAACTTTTGCATCCAGGCTGACACAGTAAATAAGAATATTATCAGGACGGACAATCCAAGGTTCAGTATCTTGGTTCAGGCTCAGACATGTCACTGAATGATGTTTATGGAATTATGCGTAAAAAGCAGCTTTTTGGGGGTTGGATCATAAGAGATGACTACAGGAAGCAAAGAAGCTTTTAGTCACATGATTTCAGGAAGCTCTACCTTCTGTCTGCTTTAATCTAACACACGTGAGGTTTCCAGGACTGATGGGAATCCCGCGGCGCGTTACCTGTTTCCCGTGAACTCTTCGCTGCAGAACATGCAGAGACGATGGAAGCTGCTGTCGTCTCGCTCCTTCTGCTGCTGCTCCAGGACCTCCTCCTGTGGGAGCACAGAAGAAGAGCTCAGAGGAATTCTTCAGAAAACTACCTCAGAGTGCTCAGATATTTAAAGTGCAGAGGTTACAACGACACAAAGCGTGTCAAATCACTCAAATCTGCAATTTTTCTGATTTTTCCTGATTTTCAGACTTTGCCTCAAAACAAAGTTTAAAAGAAACGAAACTTCCAGCAGCACAAGATTCACTCAGGATGCTCCGAGTGTCACGTCTCCTCACCAGTCGTTTCTGCTGCAGCTTCTCTCGGAGGACTCTGTCTTCTGGAAGGACGTCACACAGCAGGAAGTAGTCCTCCTGCTTCTCTGTCAGGTCAGCGAGGAAGAAGAGTTTTTAATGAGTCATTAATCAGAGCTGGAGGAAGTGTACGTGGTTCACTTTGAAAGGTCAGGTCCTCTGTGGGTTTGAGTGAACTCACCGACTGGGCCCGTGGAGTTGGTTTTGATGACGCTGCAGAAATCTGTGAGCGGCTGCTCGAGGAATCTGCCCTTCCAGTACAGCAAGTACCTGATGGAGGAAACTCGTCAGTAAAAACCGACTCACAGCCAGGTTTACCGGCGCACAGAAACACTTCGTCACGGTTCATAAAAGCAGCACACTAGCAGGCGTGGACATGCTGGACTTGTTGTATATATTTATACTTGTAAGGTAAGGGTTTCCCCCCATCACCCCAAATAATTACAGGAAGTCTTTGGTGAAATGATCGAGTTCCAAATGCTAAAAACATCCAAACGTGTTCCCGAGAGTTAAACGAGTGAGCCGGAGCATGTGTGGCTCGTACTTTGGGACGTCTGCGATGAGTTTGACGTCGGCGATGACAAGCTTGTGCTCCATCAGCAGGTGTCTGAGGAGGACGTCTTTCTGCGGCGGTCGGACGGACTCAGAGCAGAACAGGCAGACCAGCGGCTCGGAGCCGGGACATTGAACACCGGGAGGGCTGGAGGTGTCAGCCGGCTGATCGGGGAAACACACCTGCTCCAGAATGCTGTCCTTACCTGAGAAAGCAGAAGAGAGACTACACCTTATATACCACACACACTCTACTCCAGACCAGGTGAGTCAAAACCAAGCGGAAGCGAGAATGTACAGCCTGGCATGAAGAAGCATTTCCCTCTGATCTACAAAAATCTGTCTGTATACAATTATTTTCATCACCCGTGGGGACAAAACTATGATCTAAAAGTAAAAAAATAAATAAATTAATGAATTAAATAACTCATTAATCGAACTCAGACTTTACACGCTGTTAAATCCTGAATAAACTTCACAGCTGTCAGACTGAGTACTGACTGAATATAGAGATTGCTGTATAATCACAGTTAGCAGCCCAGCTATTTCCTAGCCTGCTAGCTTAGCCGGGCGGGTTCCCGCCTGCTTTTCTGATTTTTTTTAGCCTTTTTTCTGCTGATTGTGGATTCCCACAGACTCGGAGAGTCACCGACACCCAAACCTTTGCACGCAGACCACCAGATATCAGCATTAAAGCCGCGGACACGTTTAAAAGGTCACACTTACCGTCTTTACTCGGCTCGCTGGCGGCCATGTCTGGTGTCACGTGGTGCAAATAACACAAATCGAACCAATCGGAGGCCGTAAAATGCCAACGAAGCGCCTTCGCGGACCCCCGGTAAAACACGAATTAGAAAAGGTGCATTCAAGTGGTTCAAGGAAATATAAAAACTCAAGTTTCGATAGCTGAAGGTTAATTAATGTGAATGAAGTTGACTAACATGTAACGTTGGACGTTGTTGCATATATATAGCAAAGAATATAAATCACATGAACACTCAGATCCTCAAGATATAGCTGAGCGTGTTCTCTGAACATGAAAGTTTAGTGTTCATAAATACCCATTTATTAACATTACATTAGCATATGTGTCCTCCCCTCTATTACAAATTTTTAAATGAAACGTTATTTGTGAATGTGTACCATGTGTACAGGTGTAAGGCTCCCTAAAATAAAAGTCTGAAAATAACATTTGAGTTTCTGTACAGGGGGGCACAAGAAGGCTGGATATGGTGCAAATTCTTAAATAAATGACCCAAGTTTTATACGTGAAGTCAGTTTTAAGGTGGAGTGGCTGCTGATGACACACAGCTTGGATTCGGGAATTCACTGGAAGCACGTTGTGGTCAAAGACCACTGGGGGGCACAAACAGCTCAGTGTTCATCCTGCAGTCTGACTCACTCTGTTATTCTCAAAAAAAAAAAAAAAAAAAACTATAGATAAAAGCAATGACAGCAATACTGCAGAAATAATAAACCGTTCTCCCTTTAAGCACAGAATGAAAATATGAAAACACACTGTCAGCTGTTTTTTTAAAATATTGCAAATACATACATGATGTGATGTCATGCCATGGTGATAATCTCATATATGACACGTTATTATGACTCTGTAATCACCGAAAAGTGCTCACAGTCAGTCTTTGTGACTGCAGTTTGTTAGTCCAGCATAAAGAACAAAGTATTTCACAAACACTTTTAACCAGTATATAAAAAAATATTTTGAGTTTTAAAAGTTCATGTTCACTGGCGCACACACTACCAGACACTCCTTCTCCATGCTTCATGGTGGGAACCATGCATGTAGAGACCATCGTTCACCTTTGTGGAACCAAAGATCTCAAATTTGGACTCATCACACCAAAGCACAGATGGTCTAATGTCCATTCCCTGTGTTTCTTGGCCCAAACTAATCTCCTCTGCTTGCTATTTGACCATAAAGGCCTGATTCACACAGTCTCCTCTGAACAGCTGATGTAGAGTGTGTCTGTTACTGGAGCTCTATGTGGCATTTATCTGCGCTCTGATCTGAGTAGCTGTTAACTTGTGATTTCTGAGGCTGGTGGATGAATGTATCCTCAGCAGCAGAGGGGACTCTGGCTCTTGCTTTCCTGGGACGGTCCTCGTGTGAGCCAGTTTCTTTGTAGCGCTTTATGGTTTTTGTGAAGTTTTTGCAATTTCCTGGATTGACTGACCTTCAGTTCTTAAAGAAATGACAGACTGTTGTTTCCTTCGCTGATTGGTTCTTGCCATAATATGAATTCTAACAGTTGTCAAATAGAGCTGTCAGCTGTGTACTAGGCCTGCACAATAAATAAAAAATTTATTGTCATCGCAATATCAGCCTGTGCGATGGGCCCATTGCAAAAGACGGCGCAAACCGCGATAATTGGGTACCTTAAAATGTTTACGCACGTGCTTTAAAGAATTTGCCAATCAAAGAAACCCCTTTACACATTTGACCAGTCGAACAGAGCCCTTCACGGCATTAACCAATCAAATGGATTAGAGGCCCGCCTCCTATGTAGGTGGGGAGCGAACAACGCTGCAGCGACGAGTCGGAGTTGTAATGGCTGAGAGCGAGACGCATGACGAGAACGCTACTGACTATGAACTCGTGGCTAAAAAATAGTACCTCGCTTATTTGGAGGTACTTTGGATTTGGTAAAGACGACGTTCTCCAAACACAGGTGCTCTGCAAAACTTGCCGGACACTCGTGGCAACCACCAGAGGAAACACGACTCCACCATCATCTTCAACACGACCACAGAGAACTGTTTGAAGAGTTCCAGAAAGACAGGGCTAGCTAATGTTGCTAATGTTAAGACAAAGAGCCCCGCAGTCCAACGGCCGTCTCTGCATCCGAGTTTTTCAAGTGGAACTCCTTATGAGAAAACGTGGAAGCGCTACAAAGAAATAACAGAGGCCATTACACATTTTTTGACAAAGACATGATGCCTATAAATACAGTTAGCAGGGAGGGCTTCACCAGTCTGATACATAAAGTGGACCGGAGATACCGCATCCCCTCAGGAAACTACTTTTCCCATGTCGCCATTCCACAAATGTACGAAACATGCCGCAAGACTAGGGTGGGTTTTAATAATCGATTCATCGATTAATATCGATTCTGGCTTGGATAACGTGATATCGATTCATTAAAATCCTGAATTGATTTTTTTAATATAAATGTATTTTGCCCGAAATTCCAGAATCTCAGGTGAAACTTCACAAAATTTTGACAACCACCAAACATTTAAAACAGTGAATGAGAGCAGGAACACAGATTCTGCACAGAGACGTAAACACAAAGCGCCGACGGATCAGGATCAGTGAGATGTGACTTTCTCACCCGACGGCACGGACACGCTCGGGGCTGAAAGCCGACAGCTCGCTGATTCTGATGTTTCGGCGGGTCCGCGCTTTGTGTTCACGCCGTTTTTGCACAGATTCTAAAGCTGTTAGTTTGATCTCTCTCCAAACAATATTGACCGAACCAGCAGCAAAAGAAGATCCAAACGCTTCACATAAACATCGTCATGAATTCACTCTGACTGTTGCTGTTTTGCTTCCACCAGGATAAAATCACACTTCATGCACAGCTCTCTCTCTCTCTCTGTACTTCAAGAACAGTTTCCCGTCTGTCCCCGAAATCTGTTTTCTGCATTATTTGCTTGGTTGTTACGCACAAGTCTACCGTTGTTTACAGCCTGTCGGCCGATGTTTTTTTTTACTTACTTCCAAAGAGAAAACCTAATTTCTGCCGTTCAACAGGCTTCTGAACAAATGTAAACTTTTTAAAATGATGCAAAACGCTGTCTCTAATAAAAACCGCTGTAACTTCAGAGGCAATGTTCATAAGCTGGTTAATGGTTTTCTTTCGTTTTTGATGTACTGCAGAATATTTTTATAAAATCCAGGCCAGGAAAACCACCTTCATGTGTTTCTGTGTTTTATCTTCAGCTACTTTGACACAAAGGCCTCTGCTGTGACGCTCACACCTGTGATAAAGTCTTGCGTGTGTCAGCTTCCTTTTTATAGATACAAAAATATGTAAATGTACTGATCTGAATTATAATCTGACTGAGGCAAAATTTCCCAGATTTAAATCGAATCGAATCAAATTGAATCGAATCGTGTATCGAATCGATTCAGGACCTTGTGAATCGGATTCGAATCGATTCTAGAAATCATGGACGATACCCAGCCCTACACAAGACCGTCACATTTGAACTGAGCCAAGCTGAAAACTACGCTACAGACCTATGATCAAGTCGTACAACGGAGCCATATATGAGTTTCACAGTGCTCTTCCTCACCGAAGACTTTGAACTGAAAACACGGTGTCTAGAGACTGTGTGTTTTCCAAACTCTCACACTAGTGAAAATATAGCCCGTGTATTACGTGAGGTGCTGGCCAGCTGGGATCTTAAAGAAGACCCAAAAATTTTTATGGGGGCAATGTTTCAATGTTAAAGTGCACTTTGTTGTTACACTGCTAATACGGCAGCTTTCTTTAAATAAAACTGTTGCAGTAAAACGGAAATTATGTATTCGGGGTTTTTTGTTTGTTTTGCTATTTATTTTATCGTAAGTCATATCGTTATCGCAATATTGATCGCAGTTATCGCACATCGCAGGGTTTCCTAATATCGTGCAGCCCTACTGCGTGCCACCCTGACTTCTAGTCCCAACCAGATTCAGAAGGCAAGAAATTCCAGGATTCCAGCTTTGGAGTTAACACACCTGTGAAGTGAAACCATGTCAGGTGACTACAGCATGAAGCTCGCTGAGAGAAGGCCGAGGGTTTAATTCCATGTGTTCATCCATAGTTTTGATGCCTCCAGTGAAAATCTGTAAATAGTCATTAAAATAAAGAAGAACCAAATATAAATATTATATATTTGTGATTGTTATTTACGTTTTTGCATATTTCAGTACTTATTTTTGAGAATTTCTTGTTCTATTAATTGTAGTTATTTGTAATGTTTTACTCGTTGTTTGGTAGCATGCTGCAATACTGAGACCTGAGAATGTCACGGTCTGTGTGGCAGACTGTGGGGGAGAAAGGACCTAAATGCTGGACTCTGTGCAGTAAACAGTGCGTTGATTTACAGTGAAGTAAATGTAACACACAACAAATCTCCAGTGCGCTCCCACGACTCCCGTGTCGCGCCTTCTCCCAAGTGTCTGTACTCTGCTCCCGAGTCTCCGCACTCTCCGTGCAAAAACAAAATCCTCTAGCAAACAGAGCCCCTAATCCCAACGGTTTCAAAGTCCGACCGCACGTCCAGCAGCGCTGTCAAAACAGTCCCCAAAAAACTGAAAAAATCAACCACAGTTCTGCCACAGTTTTGGCAGCTGGCCCGATGGACGGTGACGGCAGGAAAACAGCTCGAGCGGCCTGCCACAGGTCTGGCAGCTGTGGCATAGCAGTTCTGGTGGCCGGCCAGTGATCTGATGACAGCCTTGTAGTAGGTCCAGCCACGTAAGAGCTCCGATGGCCCATGGCGAAGCACTGCAGGTGGTTTGTGACACGCAGGCCGTGCTGGTGTGGCAGCTGCAGGCAGTGGAAATGATGGTGGTGTAGCAGCCACTGGGAGTAGATTGGACGGTGATGCAGCAGCAACAGGTAGGTAAAGTGATGGTGGCGTGGTTATGGCAGGCGGTTGAGCAGGTGAGGTCTCCAACATCATAGACACAGGAACAGCAGCACAATGCAGAAACAAACACATATCATATAACAAGAGTCATAAATGCTCATGGACCCTGGGTCGCTCAGACCCAGGTCCTGGACAGAGAATCTGTTTTTCATTCATATCATGTCAAATGGCTGAATGACAGTGAAGCTGAGTCTGAGCTCTCTTCTGCTTTAGTCATTTGTGGCACAAATTTAAAAAGTTTCTGGAAACATCCCTCAGAGGTTTTGGTCCATGTTGACATGACATCATCACACAGCTGCTCCAGATCCATGATGTGAATTTCCTGTTCAACCAAATTACATTCAACTCAGTTCACTTTTATTTATACAGCAAAAACAACAACAGTTGCCTCCAGGTACTTTATATTGTAGAGTAAGAACCTTATGATAATAAAGAGACAAAAGAGAAACTCCAACAATGACATGTGAGCAGCACTTTGGCGAAAAAAAGAATCAAAGTGGTGCAATGCTCCAGCCAGTCCAGATCTCAGCCTGACGGAGAAGCTGTGGTGGGACCTTCAGAGAACGGTGCCGAAACCGACTGAAGAGTTGAGTCTCAATGATGAGACTAATAACATCTACAGAAGCGGTCCCCAACCCCCGGGCCTCGGACCGGTACCGGTCCGTGAGTCGTGTGGTACCGGGCCGCGAGAGTTGAGGCTCAGGTGTGAAATGTCTGGTTTTCAGGGTTTTTATCGGTTTTCAGTGTTATTTTGTTATCGTTTTTATCGTTTACTCGGTTTTCCTGGGTCTTTCCACGTGTGTTATGAATAAATTTTCTTTTTTTCGGTACCGGTACTAGTTTTATTTTGTTGTATTTATCCGCGACACCTTAAAGGCCGGTCCGTGAAAATATTGTCGGGCATAAACCGGTCCGTGGCGCAAAAAAGGTTGGAGACCGCTGATCTACAGGGTGCACGCACGAGGCATTGACGATGACGTGACAATGAGCAGAGACAAATAAATAATGACAGGATGAGAAACAGGTGAAAACATGGCTGGAAGAAACTAAAGAAACAGGAAGTACACTCCACATAACGAGCACAGGACAAAAGACTATCATAATAAAACAGGAAACAGACACAGGAAAACTAAACACTAACAAAATGTCCAAACTTAAAACACTGGCACCACCCAGGCACCATTACAGAAAAACATGATGAAAATTAGAAGATTTTATTGAACATTTCTGTAAAACTCCTGCAGGGTGAGATGCAGTGGGACGACCTGTATCATGAGAATAAAAGATGAAATCTCAATGGAAATCTCAAATGCTAATCTACCAGCTAACGCTAACAAGGTGTTTTTGTGTTTTAATAATTATTTGGCTGCTCACCTTTAAAACATGTATCTCTCTGACTTTATATCCTCTACGAGAGTTTGTGTTGTATCAACATTTAATGTTAAAGTGAATATCTAGACATAATTTCCTACAATCTGTTCATCGCATTCAGCTGAAGTGAAATAACAGCATGGAAGAGCTATCCATCAGACAGACAGATACCTGATTCTGCAGCCTCAAAGTTGATCTGGCCCTTCGCATCATCAACAGTAGACAGCAACAGATCACTCGGAGTGTTGACGGTGACAGACAGGTGTCTGCCATGACAGACAGGTGTCTGTCATGGCCGACTCCCATCACCCACTGGACCTACAAAACCAATACAGAGTTAAAAACCATACAGAGCGTCCACACACTGCAGGAACGAGCAGCAGCAGCTCTGTCAGTGTAAAATATCCTGTTTGATGTTACCACTGTGAGCTCTTTTCAACAGATGGTACCGATGCTGGTGTCCATGCTAATCTGACATTTGTGGGAAAACAGACTACATGTCAGGTGGCGTCACTTAGCTTGACACAGAGTTTTCTTCTTACCATGAAGTTCAAGTAAAATCTCTCTCCACGGTGAGCAAAGTGCCAGAAACACTCCAACCCAGCAGCAGGAAGCACTATAGCAAAGTCGTACTGGTCAGAACCCCAGAACAGCTCCTGGTCTGTGACGTCGGGGCGGGCGTTTGTCTGGGGAACCCCATGAGCTGAGCCCCAAAATAAAAAGCCCAGAAAGAAGCAGGGAATCCAGCACAGCATGTCTAAAACATGGAAGGGTGAGAGTAGAGTCTGTGCTGCAGTTAGATCAAAAATGATTAACCAGCCCTGAAATGTTTCCTCCTCTGCTGGGAAAACTGGACGGGCTGCACAGATGGAAGCACTGCTGATAGAGAGGAAAACCCTGCAGGAGGGAAACTCTCCAGGTGATCCAAACAAATGAACCTTGAAACTTCCACAGACAGATCCCGACATCCTGTGGAGGTTTGGACCACCGGTTCAGTAATATTTGACCATGTGGTGGATGTACATTTAGATTATTCTCATGGCCGTCATTTCAACATTTACATGAATCCATTGATCCACTGGTGAACAGGAAACAGCAGACATATGCCAACAGGAGAGTGGGTGTAGTGCTGAGAAGAAGGTCTGTTTGATGTTTTACATGATAAAACTTGTTTCCATTCTAGACAAAGATCATAAAGAGAATACAAACAGTATTGTTTAAATGATGGTTTCATTTATAAAGCGAAAAACTCTCCCCAAACCTGCCCTGTGTGCAAAAGTAACTGCCCCCTAAACCTGATCACTGGTTGTTCCACCCTCTGCAGCAGGAAGTGATCAGTGCTGAGCAGTTAAACATAATTAACTATCAATGAAATCATGTATGAATTATGATTCTGTGATTAACATACACTTCATATCACTTCTCATTTTCAAAATCATGTCGTTTAGCTTTGAAATGTCTGCATTTGTGAATAAAACATTCTCTTAGTAACAACATTTATTTAGATCCAACCATGCAAAATATGATTTTTGCCATTTTTCAAGTGGTCTTAAAGCTTTAATCAGGACTGTATCTGATATCACTTCAGTTTAATGTGAAAAAGCTGCATCAGTGTTTTGCTGGGATGCATCTGCTCCTCTGGCTTTCCTGTTAGCAGTGAGTGCATCGATGTCACAGAGGTTTTAGTGCAGCATAAACTCCAGCACATATTTTTGTCACTCTGGAGCACATTTCAGGAAAATAACAAGAAGTAAATGAAGGAAAGCGACAGAAGCCGACAGGATAAGACGAGCGTCATATCTGAGACAATAACCAGGGCCGGACCGTTTCTGACAGCTGCATCATTTTTATTGTGCAACAACACGGCAGCAGAGGACGGTTTGATTTGGTCTTGGGAATAAATCACTACTGGAAATCACAGGACTCAGATCAACACACGTCTGCTGTCCAGAACCAGGACGACGTGCTGAGATCACGGTGGGCGACAAATGTTCATCAGCAGAACGATGAGACAGAAACACAGAAGAGCCGTTTGGAAAGGCAGGAGGTACAGTGCTAACAGGCTGCAAGAAATATAAATACAGACTCACGTCTGTCTCTATCAGTACTTATCATGCAAAAGATACGACACACATGTGTGCAAAGAAGTGTCCAGGTTCATCCTGACCATCAACCTTTCTGACTGAAGGGCATTTCTGCCAGCAGGACTTCAGATATAAGCAGTGACGTGAGCTATAAGACAATAACACTATCAGTCATGGTCTGGCAGTCCCAGAGCACAAAGCTCAGCAGGACATAAACAGCGTGGAGTCATCAACATCATCAACAGAAGGCAGAAGAGCTTTGAATGTCCTTCAAGAAGTCTGGAGAAGTGTTCCTGCAGGTCCTCACAGAGACGCCAGAGAGCTGCTCAGAGAGTTCAGAGAGAGCTGAAGGATGAAGGTCAGACCATAATATTCCTCCAAAAGTGCCTTCATGGACCTGCAGCCGAAAATAGAAACCGATGCAAAGTGTTTATGCAGGTGAGAGAAGTTCACCTGAGGGCTCTTATTCAGCGTGCATGCCGAGCGCTGAGAGACGGAGGTTGTGCTGCAGGCAGACGTTTGGACGGCGACTCAGACTTCTCTTCTAGATGTCGTCAAATATTTGTCTACGAGATGACGACGAGACAGGTACCGTCCTCCTGAGTGCACAAAAACACACAAGTGAACACAGCAGCACACAAATCCACACGTCTGTGGACACGTCAGTGCCTGCAGACACTTTAGAAACGGCTGTGCTTCACTCCAACACTGAGGAAATGAACAAACTGACAGTTAACAATATGGAAAAATAAAAGGATCTCTCTGCTGCTGAAAAGTGTGAAATAGCTAAATGCCTTGGACACGTAGTGAAAACCTGAGATATTTCATGAAAACTTAATCGTGATCACCGCAACGTTAGGAGATCTGTGGCTGAGTCAGAGCACACACGGGTTCGTGCAGATAAAGGCACAACGAGGAAGGTTTCTGCAGGACAAATACATCCCATTAAGAGAGCAGCTGCTAAAAGGCCATTACAAAGCAGCAAACACATATTTGAAGCTGCTGGTGCCTCTGGAACCCCACCAACATCAAGGTGTAGGACATTTTGGACAATCGACAATCTTCTAACACAAAAACATACAAGTGTTCACTGAAGTAAACACACAGAGCAGTAGCAGATTTTTTTAAATGTGTTTTATTTATTTTCATTTGCTGCTAACTGCCTTGTTTTCATTTGTAGTTTTTGTAGTAGGAAGAACTACAAAATCTACAAATAAACAAAGAGCAGTTAGCAAACGTAGTGCTCTCCACTATGTGAAGCCCTCACATGAATTTTTAGATTTTTCAGTTTAAGCCAATTAAATGAAATCCAAAAATTCAGCCCCAACAATCAAATGATCCCCTATGAGCAAGCACTCTGGCAACGGTGGAGAGGAAAAACTCCCTTTTAACAGGAAGAAACCTCTGGCAGAACCAGGCTCAGGGAGGGGCGGTCTTCTGCCATGACTGGTTGGGGGGTGAGGGGCAAAATTAAATCAAACATAAAGGAGAGCACAGCGTATTTATGACAGGTCGGTGGACTGTGGCTCGAGTTCAAAAGATGCTCGAATCCCGCCTGAGGTGGTATGGACACCTCACTCTTGTTCCCGTACCGCTGGGCGCTGAAGATTTTCCACAGTTTGTCTGAGTTCTGCCATCTCTTGCCTGAGTTGTGTGTTTTCTCGACAGAGTCGTGTGTTTTTTTGAATGTGTGGTGTGACATCGTGACTGAGTTCTGTGTGTTCTTGTCTGAGTTCTATGTAGTTTTCACTGAGTTGTGCGTTTTCTAGCTCGAGTTGTGCGTTTTCTTGAACGAGTTGTGCGTTTTCTTGACCGAGTTGTGTGTTTTCTCGACCGAGTCGTGTGTTTTCTTGAATGTGTCGTGTGACATCGTGACTGAAGTCTATGCACATTTCATTGACTCGTGCGAGTTCTTCGGTGAGTCGTGCGTGTTCTTCCCAGAGCTGTGCGTTTTGATGACGGAGTTGGTCTAACGGATCTGCTCTTGCCTGTGACATTTTTGTAAAGGTTTAAGGCTCAAGGGTGTCAAAGGGTAGCTGTGTCTCAAACAACTGTCTCTTTCTGCTGTAAACTGTTGAACGAGCTCCTATTTATAGACTCGGTGGGCGTGGCAGAGAATGCGATGTCGCTGTGACAAAACAATGATCCTTTGATCTTCTCAAAGGATCATTGTGATGTCGCCGTGACGTCACGATGATCGTTCGAGAAGATCAAAGGAGCGCTGTGGATCATTCTGCGCATGCTCAGATCAATGAACGGGAGAACTATTTGTAAATACTTTGCTAGCTAACAAAGGTGCTTTTAGCAACAGCTGGTGGTGGTTCGTCGCTATCAACCCTTAAACTCGTGAACTGGCTCTCTAGCTTTTCGATTGCTACTGTTGTCTATCACATATGTATTATTTGGAACCCAGCTTACCTGTAAAAACAGACACACAGCAGGTAACAGGAACTACTCGGTGCGCCAGCTCGGCACCACTAGGCTGTGTCCCAATTCAGGGTCTGCACGCTTGAAGTACGCGCACTACGCACGGTGCGTACTATAAGTATGAGAAGTGCGGAAGTGAGAGGCTTGTGAAATAGGACGGTCTTGCCTTCGTCGCGCTGCTCAGGTTGCCTAGCAACCATGATACTAACCGCGAGAAACGTGTCATACAGCTTTGTGTGACAGAAACGAAGGAGAACATGTTTTGTTCATTTGAGACCAAAGGACCGTAAAACATGATTGTTGGGCTTCATTCCTGTGCTGAACAGTCATTTAAGATTAGCTAGTAAATAACAATTAGCTGATGTTGGTCATGAGACTAAAGTCATCTCACTGTGGTAATGTAAATATAATATGGCCAATATTAAAGTTATAGTCAGATTATTATGATATATTACAGCAGTGAGCTTGAACAGTTGTTTATATGTCCTATCACCTTAAATCTTCACTCAAAGACGAGTATCTGTGAGTGTGTATACAGATGTGTTATATATAAGAGACAAATATTGTTCGTTTAATACGTTGGCATTATTACATTTGGCTCAATGCTTACATACATGTGTATAAAGCAAATGTACGAGCTGTGATAACTGTGTCTGATAGAATGAAGAGTAGACTGATATATGAAATATTCCTTTATTGGGTGAGAAAATCAGACCATGTCATAACTGCTGTAAGTCACACAGAATAGACATCAGAGCCTTAAACAGGCTGACGTCTGCTAAATGGGTCAAACTGGGCAGAAAGTCTACAAACACATAACATCCTTATAGAATATGATGTAACACTATAGATCAACTTAGCTCAGAATATATAAAGCATATAAACAGTTACAGCAATATGATGCAACAAACACAGCAGCTACTGATCCAAAATACTCAAAGCTTCATAGAACTGAAACCAACATTTATTTTAGCTCCATTCTGCTGCTGATACAGACTTTAGGTTTCTGAACATTAAACTTGTTGCTGCCTTTCATGGTGTGTAACTTGAAGGCCCTGAGTACTCTGAGTACTTTCTCCCACACTGGAAACACTGGGATGATCACATTATGTGAACATTACCTAATAAGACTGATTCAGCACAGACAGTTCTGTTAAACTTTCCTAGCAGTCCTTCACAAACAGGGAACAGTCTGTCTATTCTCTCCATCTGTCAGCTGCTGCTGGCTCTTCCTCCTCCTCTTCCTCACACACTGCCGAGTTTGTCCTGGTGGATCATCAGGGGTGCAAAGCCTCACAGATGATGTGCAGCAGTGGGTCCCTCATTCTGTCCTCACTCTGGACACTTGCAGTCGTCACACATGGACATCAAATGTATGATAAGCTGCAGGATTCAAACACAAGTGTAACTTATAAACACATGTTCATACTTTTATTCCACAATCAGAGAGAAAGAAACAGAGAGAGAGTGCAGGACAGACAGACAGGTGACAGTCTCAGGTGTACACACTGCTACACAACAGCACAGAGAAGCAGGATTTAGTGTTTGTGTTATTACGAGTGTAAACAAGAAGAGTTCCAGATGGTGCAGTGGACACATGTGTGACTGCTGTGATTAAAGCATCTTTCTTTCAGCTTAACGAGTGAACCGTCAGCTCGTTCAAACACACGTTAAAGTCCGTTTGGCTCGACACCACCGAACAGAGGCAGCAATATAACACAGCTCACATTAACAGTGCAGTGGATCCTGCTTGTGCCGTGATATTCAGGACTGCAAACCGAGCAGCATCACTGACTTTCAGCTTTTTGTGTTTGTGGATATATGACTGACTTTAATTATCCACAAAATCATCAGATTCTCTGCAAGATTAAGGTCGACTATATATATATTTATATATGGGGCGATCGTGGCTCGACCCTATATTATCACGCCCAAACCTCGCAATAATAGCGGTGTAACAACTTGTTCTTTGTGACAAGATAAACATGTCTCCTATACAAGATAAACACACCTTTACAATATTGACCACAGAAATGTACAATCAAGAACATTTTAACTGCTGGAACCATCTATTAAACTTCTTTATACATAAGCCATTTCTGTGACACTTACAGTATGTCTCTACCAGCTTTGCACATCTACAGACTGAAATCCTTGCGCATTCTTCTTTGCAAAACAGCTCCACAACTGCTCTGTGATGGCCTCAGAGGAGAATATTGGGAGCAACAACACCATGAAGTCCAAAGAACACCCCAGACAGGTCAAGGATAAAATTATTGAGAAATTTAAAGCAGGCTTAGGCTACAAAAAGATTTCCCAAGCCTTGAACATCCCACGGAGCACTGTTCAAGCCATCATTCAGAAATGGAAGGAGTATGGCACAACTGTAAACCTACCAAGACAAGGCCGTCCACCTAAACTCACAGGCCGAACAAGGAGAGCGCTGATCAGAAATGCAGCCAAGAGGCCCATGGTGACTCTGGACGAGCTGCAGAGATCTACAGCTCAGGTGGGGGAATCTGTCCACAGGACAACTATTAGTCGTGCACTGCACAAAGTTGGCCTTTATGGAAGAGTGGCAAGAAGAAAGCCATTGTTAACAGAAAACCATAAGAAGTCCCGTTTGCAGTTTGCCCCAAGCCATGTGGGGACACAGCAAACATGTGGAAGAAGCTGCTCTGGTCAGATGAGACCAAAATGCAAAACGCTGTGTGTGGAAAACTAACACTGCACATCACTCTGAACACACCATCCCCACTGTCAGATATGGTGGTGGCAGCATCATGCTCTGGGGGGGCTTCTCTTCAGCAGGGACAGGGAAGCTGGTCAGAGTTGATGGGAAGATGGATGGAGCCAAATACAGGGCAGTCTTGGAAGAAAACCTCTTGGAGTCTGCAAAAGACTTGAGACTGGGGCGGAGGTTCAGCTTCCAGCAGGACAACGACCCTGAACATAAAGCCAGGAAACAATGGGATGGTTTAAAACAAAACACATCCATGTGTTAGACTGGCCCAGTCAAAGTCCAGATCTAAATCCAATCCAGAATCTGTGGCAAGATCTGAAAACTGCTGTTCACAAACGCTGCCCATCTAATCTGACTGAGCTGGAGCTGTTTTACAAAGAAGAATGGGCAAAGATTTCAGTCTGTAGATGTGCAAAGCTGGTAGAGACAGACCCTAAAAGACTGGCAGCTGTAACTGCAGCAAAAGCTGGTTCTACAAAGTATCGACTCAGGGGCTGAATAATTACACACACCCCACTTTGCAGTTATTTATTTGTAAAAAATGTTTGGAATCATGTATGATTTTCGTTCCACTTCTCACGTGTGCACCACTTTGTGTTGGTCTTTCACGTGGAATTACAATAACATTGATTCATGTTTGTGGCTGTAATGTGACAAAATGTGGGAAAGTTCAAGGGGGCCAAATACTTTTGCAAGCCACTGTACATGCCAGCCGAGCAGCCTCAGGTAGTTCTCTAAAACATTTTAAATTATAAAGCTGGGTTTCACTACACCCTGAGAGGTCAGTGAAGGCAGCAGCGAGCTCATTTACCATCTTACAGTCTTCCAGTTTGATCTTCAGACACTCTGTCACCTGTCCCGACTGCTCCTGAGCTGCTGCCTCTTCTGGACACAGCACGCTGATCTTCACACACACACACACACACACACACACACACACACACACACACACACACACACAGGTGAAATCTCTGGTATCTGAGGCACACAGTTGATGTAAAGGTAGGTTGGCTGTAAAAGGGGAGGAGCTAAAACATATATTTGAACTGTGATTCATGCAAAGCTACTCTAGTGGAGCAGAAGTAGAAACCCTTGATGTAATTCCTGTCTTCATGCGAACGTGCTATAATTCAGTCCGCACACAAATGTCCCCATGTCTGCTGACCTTGCAGACTTTTGTAAAAACTTGTGCTGTCAGCGTTAATCTCGTTAAAATGATGCTAACGCCATAACCGCATTAACACGGCAAATCTGCCTTAGCGAGTTATCGCGGATCGCCCCGTGCGTGGGGCTACATGGCACTAACGCATTAATGAGCTAACCGTGCTAACGCATTGCAGCCCACGCTAACATACATATATACATATATATACGTGTATGTATATATATATACAGGGAGTGCAGAATTATTAGGCAAATGAGTATTTTGTCCACATCATCCTCTTCATGCATGTTGTCTTACTCCAAGCTGTATAGGCTCGAAAGCCTACTACCAATTAAGCATATTAGGTGATGTGCATCTCTGTAATGAGAAGGGGTGTGGTCTAATGACATCAACACCCTATATCAGGTGTGCATAATTATTAGGCAACGTCCTTTCCTTTGGCAAAATGGGTCAAAAGAAGGACTTGACAGGCTCAGAAAAGTCAAAAATAGTGAGATATCTTGCAGAGGGATGCAGCAGTCTCAAAATTGCAAAGCTTCTGAAGCGTGATCATCGAACAATCAAGCGTTTCATTCAAAATAGTCAACAGGGTCGCAAGAAGCGTGTGGAAAACCCAAGGCGC
>NC_140624.1:68675037-68677537 GCF_057382275.1 Copadichromis virginalis
CCTAGCAAAGGTGTACTCTCAGTGGCAAGGGAACAATAAGAGAACAGCACCACCAAGGCTGGAGACGGAGCAATACTGGAAGAGCATATGGGAGAAGGATGCAACCCATAACGGCAATGCTCAGTGGCTAGTGGATCTGAGGGCAGACCACAGCGACCTCCCTGAACAGGGTCCAGTAACCATCACAGTGGCAGATATCCAAGAAAGGGTCTCCAGTATGAAGAGTTGGACAGCACCAGGGCCCGACATGGTTCACGCCTACTGGCTGAAGAAGCTAACTGCACTCCACGAGCGTCTGGCAGCACAAATGAACCAGCTGCTAGTTAACGAGAGACACCCGGAATGGCTAACCGAAGGCCGGACGGTCCTGATCCCCAAGGACCCCAAGAAGGGACCGGTCCCCTCCAACTACCGACCAATAACCTGCCTCAGTACTACATGGAAGCTCCTGTCAGGCATCATATCGGCTAAGATGAACAGGCACATGGGTCAATACATGAGCGGGACACAGAAAGGAATTGGCAAGAATACCAGAGGCGCAAAACACCAGCTACTGGTAGACAGAACAATCAGCCGAGACTGCAAGACCAGACTGACCAACCTGTGCACTGCCTGGATTGATTACAAGAAGGCCTATGACTCAATGCCCCACAGCTGGATACTGGAATGCCTAGAATTGTACAAGATCAATGGGACCCTAAGAGCCTTCATCAGGAACTCAATGGGGATGTGGCGTACAACACTAGAGGCCAACTCCAAGCCCATAGCACAAGTCACCATCAAGTGCGGGATCTACCAAGGAGATGCTCTGTCCCCACTGCTGTTCTGCATAGGCCTGAACCCCCTCAGTGAGATCATTAACAAGACTGGCTACGGATACCGACTACGGAACGGAGCAGTTGTCAGCCACCTCCTGTACATGGATGACATCAAGCTGTATGCCAAGAGTGAACGAGACATCGATTCACTGATCCACACTACCAGGCTATACAGCAATGACATTGGAATGTCATTCGGACTGGAGAAGTGTAGTCGGATGGTAACAAAGAGAGGGAAGGTAGTCAGAACTGAGGGGATTGAACTACCAGAAGGCAACATTGCAGACATAGAGGACAGTTACAAGTACTTGGGGATCCCGCAGGCGAATGGGAACCATGAAGAGGCCGCTAGAAAAGCTGCAACCACCAAGTACCTGCAGAGGGTCAGGCAAGTCCTGAGGAGTCAGCTGAATGGTAAGAACAAGATCCGGGCCATCAACACGTACGCCCTGCCCGTGATCAGGTACCCTGCTGGGGTAATAGGCTGGCCAAAGGAGGAGATAGAAGCCACTGACATAAAGACAAGAAAGCTCCTTACCATGCATGGAGGGTTTCACCCCAAGTCCAGCACCCTGAGGCTGTACGCTAAGCGGAAGGAAGGGGGCCGGGGACTGGTGAGTGTCAGCACCACAGTCCAGGATGAGACAACGAACATCCAAGAATACATTGGGAAGATGGCCCCAACTGACCGAGTGCTCAGTGAATACCTCAGGCAGCAGAAACCCAAGAAAGAGGAGGGAGACGAGGAACCATCATGGAAGGACAGGCCCCTGCACGGTATGTACCACCGGCAGATAGAGGAGGTGGCTGATATCCAGAAATCCTACCAGTGGCTGGACAAAGCTGGACTGAAAGACAGCACAGAGGCACTAATCATGGCAGCACAAGAACAAGCTCTGAGCACAAGATCCATAGAGGCTGGGGTCTATCACACCAGGCAAGACCCCAGGTGCAGGCTGTGTAAAGATGCCCCAGAGACAATCCAGCACATAACAGCAGGGTGCAAGATGCTAGCAGGCAAGGCATACATGGAACGCCATAACCAAGTGGCCGGCATAGTGTACAGGAACATCTGTGCCGAGTATAACCTGGAAGTCCCGAGGTCAAAATGGGAGATGCCCCCAAGGGTGGTGGAGAATGACCGAGCTAAGATCCTGTGGGACTTCCAGATACAGACGGACAAAATGGTGGTGGCTAACCAACCGGACATAGTGGTGGTAGACAAACAGAAGAAGACGGCCGTAGTGATCGATGTAGCGGTTCCGAATGACAGCAATATCAGGAAGAAGGAACACGAGAAGCTGGAGAAATACCAAGGGCTCAGAGAAGAGCTCGAGAGGATGTGGAGGGTGAAGGTAACGGTGGTCCCCGTGGTAATCGGAGCACTAGGTGCGGTGACTCCCAAGCTAGGCGAGTGGCTCCAGCAGATCCCGGGAACAACATCGGAGATCTCTGTCCAGAAGAGCGCAGTCCTGGGAACAGCTAAGATACTGCGCAGGACCCTCAAGCTCCCAGGCCTCTGGTAGAGGACCCGAGCTTGAAGGATAAACCGCCCGCAGGGGCGTGCTGGGTGTGTGTGTTATATATATATATATATATATATATATATATATATATATATATACCTATTATATATATATATATATATATATATATATTAGAGATGGCACGATACCACTTTT